>NC_057804.1:574255302-574555302 GCF_018294505.1 Triticum aestivum | reverse complement strand
CTATATTACACTCAAAATGCAACTGTTGACGCCCGTGTCACACCTGACCCTCAAGTAAAAACAAACACGCAAGCAATCATTGCCTGCCCACTTGCATCTCCTCTCCCCTTTCCCTCTACCTCGATCCACTGCCTGCAGCACTAGGGTTCCTCCAGCGAGTCGTCGCCACTGGTCCCATCTGGCCTGGTCCTCGACGATGCTATGTCCAGCTAGGCTACATGGCCGGCGGGTAGGGGCAAATCTCCCTGGCTGCTCCTCCCTCTGGCGCCGCCCCTCATTCTCATGGTCTCCAGCAGCTGCTCCACTGTGGTTCGTCCAACGCACTACTCCGGCGGGTGCTGCACAACTACGGCTGATGCCACACTGCGGTAGAAGGCACCTTATTTCCCCTCCCCTCCTCCCAGGCCATGGCCTTGAGGTGCAGTTGAAGGATGAGCTCATCCAACAAAGTGAGGATCTCCTCTGATTTTTTGCCAAATTTTCCTTCTGATCCACTATACGATGAATTGCTATGAGTTGCTTCTCCTGCTGCTATATGATGCATTGCTATGAGTTGCTCCTGCTGCTGCTATATGATGAATTGCTAAGAGCTGCTGCTGCTGTATGATGAGTTGCCATGAGCTGCTGCTGCTGCTATATGATGAATTGCTAAGAGCTGCTGCTGCTATATGATGAGTTGCTATAAGCTGCTCCTCTTGCTGCTATATGATGAATTGCTATGAGCTGCTCCTGCTGCTGCTATATGATGAATTGCTATGAGCTGCTGCTGGTGTATGATGAATTGCAGACAGCTGCTGCTGTATGATGAGTTGCTATGAGCTTCTGCTGCTGCTATATGACGCTTTCAGGTGGTGGTGCTATATGATAATAACCAGCCACTTGGACCATCAAATTTCAATAAATAATTGTTCTTCATTTAAATGTGGGTCATGCGTTCTTTGTTTAAATTAGGCAATGGGATCTCTATGGAAAACATTGACCAAAGTAGATTGTGCCAAGTAGATGGTATCTTTGTATTTGCATTTTGAGCAAATAGTGATGGTCTGTTTTCCTATCATATTAATTACTACACTGGGTTCAATTTGTGATTTTTGCAAGTCAAACTAATTTCCATATGGGCAGCAAAATGAAAAAAATATAATGCAATCTAGACTTTCCACTGATCGTACCAAAGATAAGCTGAAAACGCAATGAAAAGAACTGGTTGGCTTATTACATGGAGCTTATATTCACAGGTGCTTATTTTCTTAGGATGCATAGCCTAGTGGTGGGAAGGGGATGATGCCTTCCCACCCACCCAGGTTCAAGGCTTGGTACTTGCAATTTGGGTTTGTTGCACCAATTATGCTGTAGAGGGTTCCCTTACAGTCTTTCTATCAAATAAAAAACTGTCCCTAAGAAACTTGGCTAATAGAACTGGCATACAGATAACATGTCACGATGATTGTAATGGAGGAGTGACGTACCATAGCACACTGTATAGGCTCACCGCTACCTCTCCTTTTTTTTGCGATGTTCCATGAAATTGCCACATACATCTTGTACTTTTTCATTGTGTAACCCTGTCTGCAAGTTGACACGGCTAATTTCAGACATCTCTACATGATACTACATTGCATATCCCTTGCGCATATTTAAACCACCAATTAACGATTGTGTGCGTACCATAAACTAGCCATGACTCTGTATGCTGGACTTGCAGGCACTCTAAGGGAGCCTAGTGTAGTGCACTGGAATTCCTACATGCCACCTACGATTTTGTGTAATGTACTGTCCCTGTTCCTAAATATATGTCTTTGTAGAGATTCCAGTATGGACCACATACAGATGTATATAGATGCATTTTCGAGTGTAGATTCACTCATTTTGCTCCGTATGTAGCCTATAGTGGAATCTCTAGAAAGACATATATTTAGGAATGGAGGTACGAGGTAGTATCATGTATGACATCTACATATCTCATTTAGCAGCCAGTAGTAGAAATCATTGTCTGCACAAAGGGATTACTGGTCGAAAATCCTAGAAAAGCACGCTGGCAGGCACAGAACAATACAAGAGAGAGAGACGCGCTTACAAGATCATAGCAATGGCTCAGTCCAGGATCTTGGTTGGCCAAGCTGTTAGATCCATAAGAAACATTGTCCTTGTAGTTTTTGCCAGTTGCATAACAGGTAAAAGTGACCGCTTAGTATATTTGAAGTACATCGGGCAGGTGATGTTGGACGGGTTTAAAGGTGGCAAGTACCTAGGCCGTGGCAGGTGCTTGGCATCTCTCCAGACGGTGGGAATCAGATTAGAAATGTCAAGGGTGATGACACTGCACTGGCTGTCAGGGTCCGGTAAGGAGATCTAGAACCGTCGAGTAGGGTGTTTGTGGAGCGGCTCCGGTAGGGTGGACTACGGTGTGGGCGAAGCGAATCTGTGGCCGTGGACGAGGGCGTAGGTGAAGCTGCTCTGGTGGTTGGGTTAAGGATGGTGTCGATGACGCGGATCTGCGGCCGTGGACGAGGCGTCAGAAGCTGCTTCGGTGGTTGGGTTAAGGATGATGTCGACGATGCGGATCTGCGACCGTGGACGGGGCATCAAAAGCTGCTTCGATGGTTGGGTTAAGGGTGGTGTCGACGATGAGGATCTGCGGCCATGGACGGGGCGTCAGAAGCTGCTCCAGTAGGTTGGATGAGGGTGCGAGGAAGCGGATCTGAGGTCATGGACTTGGGAGTTGGCAAAGCGGCCCCGGTAGGGTTGAGAATGGTATATGCGAAGCTACTCAGGTAGGATTGACAATGGTGTCGGTGAAGCGGCTCTGGTAGGGTTGAGGAAGGTGTCGGTGAAGCGGCTCCGGTAGGGTTGAGGAAGGTGTCGGCGAAGAGGATCAGAGGCCGTCGACGGGGGCGTTGGTGGGGCGGCTCCGGGGGGTGTGGACGAAGCGTCTCCGGTGGGGAGTATGAATGAGCCGCTGCAGATGCACGGCGGTTGACAAGAGTACCGGCGAAGCAGATCTGGCGCCATGGACAAGGCCGGCACTGAATGGGCTGTGGTACAGTGGTGGATGAGCAGTCTACTTGTTTCTAGGGGAGGTGGGAGGGGTAGATGCGGCCGCAGAAGCAGATCCGGCGAGGTGGACGCCGCTGGCAGTGAATGGGCTATGGTACGCCGGTGGATGAGCAGTCTAGGGATTTGAGAGGGGAGGGGAGAAAGGGCGATGAAGTACGGACGACATGATGTAAGATGCTCTAGTGTTGTGGATTTAGTCGTTTTTGCGGGAGGGGGAGAGGAAATGGGGGTGCCGTGTAGTGGGGGGAACCGGAAGTTACCAAAGCAGCCCCGATCTATCATGTAGATGAGGGCGGTATTGTAACTGTTTGTCTCCGTGCACCAAGGACAAAAGGGGGATTTCGCATGCTAAAGACTAAGGTGGCTGAAATTTTAAAAGGAGGCGGGAGATTTTGCCGCCCGCGGGATCATTCATATCCAGTTTCAACTAATTTTGGACCGTGCTAGCGGGAAGGTCATGCTAGACTTTGTACACGGGGCACGCATCAGCAGTTAATAACTGGTGTGAAGTCCACACCAGAAAAAAAGACAATAACTCGGGATGATGCGCTGATAACTTGGACGTTCACACGGGCGCGGCCAATCGTACGGGTGTAGTGGCGCGTTCACAAAAAGGGGATCAAACGCTCAGCCTATGTATTTCTCGTGTAAATAGATAATTTAGTGCCATTGGTTATTTACTTTAAACATAATGCATTGACGTGTTAGTGTAGAGGCGCACAAAAAGAAATGGATATTGTAGTCAGCTACTTAAAAGTGTTACCTCATATGATTACATAGCCTCCATTTCATAAATTGCGTACCCGTTGAATTCATATATGAATATTACATATATTACTTCAAAATAGAAACTTAAATCATCCAAGACTAATGAATTTGAATGCAAGAGTAACAATGGTGCATGTACATGACATCTACATTGGTTGTTTGAAGAAACATCATTGTAAATTTGGCATGCACAACTGAAAAGGTTTATTTAAATAGAAAAAATGTGATTTGTGAGTGTCCAATCTTTATAGCGTTGAATCGATATTGTACCTTTGGCCACGATACGAAGTATATATTGACTTCTGTTCAAGCGATGCACGTCCACGATCGCTAGATAGTGATATGTGAATGAATTGTGCAATCTCTCTCACACGCATAAATATCTCATTTCCCTGTGGGCATCAGAATCACACACGCGCACTTCGTGTATTTCTCTCCCTCCGTTAGGGTTAAATCCGTCTTTCTACCCCGTCCTACAAGTCTCTCACACAGAAACACACATGCTCTCTATGTCTAACACCCCCACCCCTTTAATTCCGCCCACCCACAGCCACTAATGTCTCAAAGTATAATAATGTTTCTCACACATATGCTATCTACCTATCCCTTAATATAGCTAGATATGTGTCACACAAACTCCTTCTCCCTACTAGCAAGATGCCCATGCGTTGCACGGAACATCAAGATGCATTTGTATGAGAAGTTTATCTTGTGGGAGAAAAGGATGAACGAGGGAATGCCTTATTTGCAAATGCGGAGAGGGGTGTGGGTATATTTTTCCAAGATTGCCATAGTTTCCTTCCTATCCGTCGGATATAATCGGATGGCCTGTATTGCAGGATGGCAGGAACACCATCATCACCAACTCTGTTTTTTTATAAGAGTAGAGATATGTGAGTGTCACTACCCCCCCCACACACACACCCACACTTCCCAACACCGAAGGAGTAGGATGACACCTCGATCTTGATATTAATCTATCGATTGGCTTCTCTCTCAAACATACACACACACACTACCTGGCACCGAAGGAGTAGGGTGGCACATTGATCTTGATAATAATCTATCTACTCCTCTTTCAAACACACACACACACACACTCGCTAGTTGTGCTTCTGTGCCTACCACGCACACTCTCGATACGTCTTTCTCTCCCTCCCCCCCAACAATGACAGCAGAAGGGTGACAACTCGATCTGATCATAATCTGTCAATTGGTTTCTCTCTCAAACATTGTGTCTCGGTGCCTCGCTCGGTAGCCCCCTCGATATGTAGACTTCTCATGCGCGCACAGCTCTAGTGACGATGACGCTGAACCCAGTGTGCCTTGTTTTTACCGGCCTCATGTGATAGTTTTCACCCTGTTTTCTATTAATTAACAAGGCAACCTTTTCTTTGTTACTACTAGTGAATCTGAAATCATTTGGGGCAGACATAAAATATATCACTTCAACCCAATTATCGCAGCAACTATTTTGAAAGAAATTAGCTAGCTGCCCGTGCGTTGCACGGAACATCAAGATGCATTTGTATGAGTAGTTTATCTTGTGAGAGAAAAGGCTGAACGATGAAAGGCCTTATTTGCAAACGTGGAGAGATGTGTGGGTATATTTTTGCAAAATTGCCATAGTTTCTTTCCTATCTGTTAGATATAAATCCGACGGCCTATATTGCAGGATGGCACGCACACCATCATCACCAACTCTGTTTTCTACTCCCTCCGTCCGAAAATACTTGTCATCAAAATGGATAAAAAGAGATGTATCTAAAACTAAAATACGACTAGATACATTTCCTTTTATCCATTTTAATGACAACTATTTCCGGACGGAGGGAGTATTTGTCATTTTAGAGATTTCAAAAAGTGACTATGACCGGACCTTACCAACATACTCAAAAAAGTAGTCCATAATTTTGATGTTACCCTCTTTTCTTGGCGGTGTAGTGCCATCTGGATACCTCATAAATAAATCAAGGACAAATCTGACCCCTTCCTGAAAAGATATACAGAGCAAAATGAGTGAATCTACACTCTAAAATATGTCTACATACACATCCGTATGTGGTAGTCCATTTGAAATCTGAAAAAGACAAATATTTAGGAACAAATGGAGTATATATAAGAGTAGACATGGAGATATATCTCCAACATGGTCTACAACAAAAATGTGCTGGACTGGTTAGCGCCGGATGCTCGCAACACGATGACATGAGTTCGAATTCTGTCTTTTAACTTTAGATTTTTATATTATATATTACTCTACTTATTTAATATATACTTCTTTCGCTACTGTACTGACAGTGGAACCCATAGAGTACTTAGAATACAAGATTAACGATGGACTTGTTTCTTTTTAACTTTCTGTACGAAGCTGTAGCCACCCTGCAAGTCACGTGTACACTGTACATGCAATTAACTTTTTATAGAGGGACAATCATACATGCAATTAACTCAAATGGATTGGATGTCACTCTATTATTTCCAGCATAAAGAGCATCTCCAACGGCAGCCGCCAAATTTCCTCCCGCTTCCTTCCGTGGAGGACGACATCAAACGCCAACGGCATACATTTTTACAACTCTTACCAACCAGATGAAATTTGTGCAAACACGGACTGATTTCATATAAGCATGAAGGATTTCGTATAAAAAAGCCGGATCTTCATATAAACATGATGGATTTCATTACATTTACATGAACTAAGAGGTGCCAATCCGGCTCTCTTGTATAATTAATACTCCCTCCATCCAGAAATACTTGTCCTAGAAATGGATGTATCTAGACTTATTTTAGTTCTAAATGGCCGCCCACGGATCCCTTTGTCTTCCTCATGTCCGTCAGACACTTGCAGGGTCGACGAAGGTCCTCAGAAGAGATGAAGCAGCAAAGAAACCACCTGAATCCGTGGTCGTCGCCTCGGCGGTGGCCTTCATGGGTCCCAAGTGGCGGCGGCCTCCCGTGTTCTACTTCTCCTCGATGATGGCAGCGGACACGGAGAAGCTGGCCACCGACTCGTCGCTCTCCATGTACCCGGCTTATGTCTCTACCTGCATGGCGCTGACGCAGGCATGGGAGGTGCGCCCACAGACATGGGAGGCGCGGCCACCGCAGACGCTGGTGGCATGGTACGATGCGGCAGCGACGACGCCCGTACCGGTGTGCTCGCCGCCATGCCGGCGTGGAGCAATTCGCCACTCCTCATCGATCTGAACTGGATTGGCGAGTTGCTGAACCACGCGCCTGCTTGGGGCGGCAACTGGCTCTGTCGGGCCAAGCGAGCTTGGTGAAGCACCGAGCTGTGGCCTGCCTCCTCCTCTCCACTATGGCCCAACAAAGCCCATTACTTCCCCGAGGGGTTCCCGTAACCCCTCGGTACTCCAAAAAATACCCGAACCACTCCGGAACCATTTCAGTGTCCGAATATAACCTTCCAATATATCAATCTTTACCTCTCAACTATTTCGAGACTCCTCATCATGTCCATGATCTCATCTGGGACTCCGAACAATACTCGGTCGCCAAAACACATAACTCATATAATACATATCATCATCGAACGTTAAGCGTGCGTACCCTACAGGTTCGAGAACTATGTAGACATGACCGAGACACCTCTACGGTCAAATACCAATAGCGGAATCTGGATGCTTATATTGGTTCCCACATATTCTACGAAGATCTTTATCGGTCGAACTGCAATGTCAACATACATTATTCCCTTTGTCATCGGTATGTTACTTGCCCAAGATTCGATCATCGGTATCTTCATACCTAGTTCAATCTCGTTACCCGCTAGTCTCTTTACTCGTTCCGTAATGCATCATCCCACAACTAACTCATTAGTCACATTGCTTGCAAGGCTTCATATGCAAGGCTTCATACTATTTTAACCCAACAAACACCTTTGGAGATACCTATAGAGCATCTTTATAATCACCCAGTTACATTGTGACGTTTGATAGCACACAAGGCATTTGTCTGGTGTCCAGGAGTTGCATAATCTCATAGTCGTAGGAATATGTATTTGACATGAAGAAAGCAGTATCAATAAAACTGAACGATCATTATGCTATGCTACGGATGGGTATTGTCCATCACATCATTCTCCTAATGGATCTCGTTCATCAAATGACATCACATGTCCATGGCTAGGAAACTTAACCATCTTTGATCAACGAGCTAGTCTAGTAGAGGCATACTAGGGACACGGTATTTTGTCTATGTATCCACACATGTATCAAGTTTTCGGTTAATACAATTCTAGCATGAATAATAAACATTTATCATGATATAAGGAAATATAAAATAACAATTTTATTATTGCCTCTAGGGCATATTTCCTTCACCAGCTCCAGTATGCACAAACTGGCTGGGACATCAGAACACCCAGACTCAATCGTATTGGGAAATCATGAAGAGTCACTAGGGGTGGAGGAAATTTCCATCAACTATGTTGATTCTGGAGAATCATTTAACTGTAAGGCTACGACTATCGACATATATTTTGCTGAAAAGATTGCAAATACCCTTCTCACTGATCATGATCCAAGGTCTATCGTTGAGTGCCAAAAGTGCTCCAACTGGCCTAAATGGAAGGATGCAATCCAAGCAGAAATTGCCTCGCTTAACAAAAGAAAGGTATTCACTGAAGCAATACCGACACCTCCCAGTATTTTCCCTGTAGGATTCAAATGGGGTTTTCTCCAAAAACGGAATGAGAACAATGAGGTGGTGAGATATAAAGCAAGGCTCGTAGCACAAGGTTTCACGCAAAAACCCGGCATTGATATCACTGAAACATATTCTCCAGTAATGAGTGCAACCACTTTCTGATATCTTATATCCTTGGCAGTGCAAAATCGTCTATCTATGCAGTTGATGGACGCCATGACCGCATATCTTTACGGGTCACTAGATTCGAACATATATATGAAGGTTCCTGATCGAATCTTTGTCCCGAATAAAAATGCAAAACACAACATGTATTGTGTAAAGCTGAATAAGTCATTATATGGCTTAAGGCAGTCGGGACGGATGTGGTACAACCGACTTAGTGAGTTCCTTCTTTAGAAAGGTTACTCCAATAGTGTTGATTGCCCATGTGGTTTCATCAAGAAATCCTCTACAGGATTTTGCATCATTTATATATATGTGATGATATCAACATCATCAGCAGCACACCAGCCATTGATGAAGCACGCAATCACCTAAAGATGGAATTTGAGATGAAGGATTTGGATAAAACCAAATTTTTCTTAGGCATTCAACTTGAGCACCTTCCCTCAGGATTCATGGTACACTGATAACCCACAAGTATAGGGGATCAATTGTAGCCTCTTTCGATAAGTAAGAGTGTTGAACCCAACGAGGAGCTAAAGGTAGAACAAATATTCCCTCAAGTTCTATCGACCACTGATACAACTCTACGCACGCTTGACGTTCGCTTTACCTAGAACAAGGATGAAACTAGAAGTACTTTGTAGGTGTTGTTGGATAGGTTTGCAAGAATATAAAGAGCACGTAAATATAAACTAGGGGATGTTTAGATGAAGACACAACTAAGTTAGTTTTAGTAGAGAGCTTTTTGTCACGAGAAAGTTATTTATCCCTAGGCAATCGATAACTAGACCGGTAATCACTATTGCAATTTTATTTGAGGGATAGGCATAAGCTAACATACTTTCTCTTCTTGGAACATATGCACTTATGATTGGAACTCTAGCAAGCATCCGCAACTACTAAAGATCATTAAGGTAAAACCCAACCATAGCATTAAAGCATCAAGTCCCCTTTATCCCATACGCCACAACCCCCTTACTCGGGTTTATGCTTCTGTCAAGAAACCCACTATAAGCAAATAATGAACATATTGCAACACCCTACATCGGGAATCCCTCACGCTTGTGCGACAAGGAGGGCACAATAGGACATCACCAATAATAAAACATGCAACTCAAACCAATAACGATCATCAATTAACCCATAGGACAAAACAGATCTACTCAAACATCATAGAATAGTCATACATCATTGGGAAATAATATATAGAGTTGAGCAGCATGTTTAAGTAGAGATTACAGCGGGTAAAAGAGAGGTTACACCGCTGCATAGAGGGGGAAGAGTTGGTGATGAGGGTGGTGAAGTTGTTGGTGTAGATCGCGGTGATGATGATGGCTCCCGGCAGCGCTCCGGCGCCACCGGAAGCAAGGGGGAGAGAGCCCCCCTTATTCTTCTTCTTCTTCCTTGACCTTCTCCCTAGATGGGAGAAGGGTTTCCCCTCTGGTCCATGGTCTCCATGGCGTGGGAGGGGCAAGAGCCCCTCTGAGATTGGATCTGTCTCTCTGTCTCTCTCTATTTCTGCGTTCCTGATTCTGCCCTTTCACCATTTTTTATATTCCCAGAGATCCATAACTCCGATTGGGTTGTGCTTTGGGCACAATTTCTATCCAGATATTAGCTTTCTTGTGGCGAGAGAACGGCACCAACCGCCTTACGGGGTGGCCACGAGGGTCAGGGGCGCGCCTGCCCCCCTGGGGCATGCCCCCTGCCTCGTGGGCCCCTCGAGTATCGTCTCGCGTTTATTCCATTTCCCAAAATTCACATATATTCCAAAAAAATCTCCGTCCGTTTTTATTCTGTTTGGACTCCATTTGATATGGGTTTTCTGCGAAACAAAAAACATGCAACAAACAGGAACTGGCTCTAGGCACTGGATCAATATGTTAGTCCCAAAAATAGTATAAAAAGTTGCCAAAAGTATATGAAGGTTGAATAATATTTGCATGGACAAATCAAAAATTATAGATACGACGGAGACATATCAGCATCCCCAAGCTTACTTCTTTCTTGTCCTCGAGTAGGTAAATGATAAAAAAGATAATTTTTGATGTGGAATGCTACCTAGCATAATCTTGATCATATATCTAATCATGGCATGAATATTAAGACACGAGTGATTCAAAGCAATAGTCTATCGTTTGACATAAGAACAATAATACTTCGAGCGTACTAATAAAGCAATCATGTCTTTTCAAAACAACATAGCCAAAGAAAGTTATCCCTACAAAATCATATAGTCTGGCTATGCTCCATCTTCATCACACAAAATATTCAAAATCATTCACAAGCCTAATGACAGTCCAAGCAATTGTTTCATACTTTTGACGTTCTCAAACGTTTTTAACTTTCACGCAATACATGAGCGTGAGCCATGGATATAGCACTATAGGTGGAATAGAGTATGATGGTGGAGGTTTTGTGGAGAAGACAAAAAGGAGAAAGTCTCACATCGACGCGGCTAATCAACGGGCTATGGAGATGCCCATCAATGGATGTCAATGCGAGGAGTAGGGATTGCCATGCAACGGATGCACTAGAGCTATAAGTGTATGAAAACTCAAACTGAAACTAAGTGGGTGTGCATCCAACTTGCTTGCTCATGAAGACCTCAGGCATTTGAGGAAGCCCATCATCGGAATATACAAGCCAAGTTCTATAATGAAAATTCCCACTAGTATATGAAAGCGACAATATAGGAGACTATCTATATGAAGAACATGGTGCTACTCTGAAGCACAAGTGTGGTAAAAGGATAGTAACATTGCCCCTTCTCTCTTTTTCTCTTTTTTTGAATAGGCTTCTTTGGCCTCCCTTTTTTTTATTTAGACTTCTTTGGCCTCTCTCTTTTTTTATAAATTCCGGAGTCTCATCCCGACTTGTGGGGGAATCATAGTCTCCATCATCCTTTTCTCACTGGGGCAATGCTCTAATAATGATGATCATCACACTTTTATTTACTTACAACTCAATATTACAACTCGATACTAGAACAAAGATACGACTCTATATGAATGCCTCCGGCAGTGTACTGGGATGTGCAATGATCTAGCATAGCAATGACATCAAAAAAGGAGAAGCCATGAAAACATCATGCTAGCTATCTTACGATCATGCAAAGCAATATGACAATGAATGCTCAAGTCATGTATATGATGATGATGGAAGTTGCATGGCAATATATCTCGGAATGGCTATGGAAATGCCATGATAGGTAGGTATGGTGGCTGTTTTGAGGAAGATATAAGGAGGCTTATGTGTGATAGAGCGTATCGTATCACGGGGTTTGGATACACCGGCGAAGTTTGCACCAACTCTCGAGGTGAGAAAGGGCAATACACAGTACCGAAGAGGCTAGCAATTATGGAAGAGTGAGAGTGCGTATAATCCATGGACTTAACATTAGTCATAAAGAACTCACATACTTTTTGCAAAAATCTATTAGTCATCGAAACAAAGTACTACACGCATGCTCCTAGGGGGCTAGATTGGTAGGAAAAGACCATCGCTCGTCCCCGACCACCACTCATAAGGAAGATAATCAATAAATAAATCATGCTCCGACTTCATCACATAGCAGTTCACCATACGTGCATGCTTCAGTAATCACAAACCTCAACACAAGTATTTCTACAATCCACAACTACCCACTAGCATGACTCTAATATCACCATCTTTATATCGCAAAACAATTGCAAGGAATCAAACATATCATATTCAGCGATCTACAAGTTTTATGTAGGATTTTATGACTAACCATGTAAATGACCAATTCCTGTCATCTCTTGAAATAGATATAAGTGAAGCAAGAGAGTTTAATTCTTTCTACAAAATATATGCCCATGCTCTAACAAATATAAGTGAAGCAAAAGAGCATTCTACAAATGGCGGTTACTATGTAAAGAGAAACAGGCAATCCAAACTTCAAATGATATAAGTGAAGCACATGAAGCATTCTATAAAACCATACTCAAAAGATTTAAGTGAGGTGCAATGAGCATTCTATAAATCAACCAAGTACTATCTCATACCAGCATGGTGCATGAAAAAAAGTGAAAACTAAATGCAAAAGACGCTCCAAGACTTGCACATATCGCATGAACGAAACGAATCCGAAAACATACCGATACTTGTTGAAGAAAGAGGAGATGCCTTCCGGGGCATTCCCAAGCTTAGATGCTTGAGTCTCCTTGAATATTTACTTGGGGTGACTTGGGCATCCCCAAGCTTGAGCTCTTTCCTCTCTTCCTTTTCCTCATATCGAGACCTCCTCGATCAAACACTTCATCCACACAAAACTTCAACAAAAAACTCAGTAAGATCCATTAGTATAATAAACCAAATCACTACTCTAAGTACTGTTGCAAACCAATTCATATTTTTTGCATTATATCTACTGTAATTAACTTTTCCATGGCTTAATCCACTGATATAAATTGATAGTTTCATCAAAACAAGCAAACTATGCATCAAAAACAGAATCTGTCAAAAACAGAACAGTCTGTAGTAATCTGAACATTCACTATACTTCTGGTACCTCAAAAATTCTACAAAAATTAGTAATAATAAAATAATTGTACATAAAGATAGTGCAAAAAGAATCATAACCATTTGGCGTTCCAGTAAAAATTGTAAAATCGCTCACTACAGCCAAAGTTTCTGTCCTGCACCGCACAAACCAACAAGCATTGTAAACATCCTAAAGGCAAACCTTGGCACATTATTTTTATAATACAATGGAATTGTACAAGGCAATAATTATTTTTGTTGAAAAGTTTCTGTAATCAAGATTCACAAAGTTTCCGTGAGCATGAACAAAGTTCAAGGCTAGCTCCCACTTTAACAATGCTCATCTTTCTCACTTTCACTTTCCTTTTTGAAAAGTTTTGGGTTCCCCTCTTTATTTTTTTGTTTTTAAACTTTATGAAAGCACTCAACAGAAGTAAATGACTCTCTAAAACTTCCTCGTTGTCTCCCTGGCAGCGCTTTCTTTAAAGCCATTAAGCCAGGCATAAGGTGCTCAAGTAATGGATCCACCCGGATCCCAAGGTATATCAAAGCCAATTTTAATTAACAATGATTTGTAATTTAGTAGTGAGCACAAAGTAACATATATCATGCAACAACAAAGTCTAACTATCTTCCTATGCATTGGCATGTCATAAAAGAACAATTCATGCACACCAAGTAAAGGCCAATGCACAGTATAAACAGTTTCTTGCAATTTTATCATATGGGAAACGTAGAGAGGTAGAGATATAGTTCATCTCTCATAATAATTGCAAGTAGGAGAAGCAAGCACATGCATATTATATCTATCAAAATCATCATGTGCAGTAGTAAAACACAACCCATCAATATAATCCTTAATAAGGGCAAACTTCTCCGATATAGTGTAGTAGGGAGAATTCAAAAAGATAATAGGACTATCATGCGTGGGTGCAATAGCAACAATTTCATGTTTAACATAAGGAACTATAGCAAGTTCATCTCCATAAGCATAATTCATATTGGCATCTTGGCCAGAAGCATAGCAAGCATCATCAAAAAGGGGTATTTCAAAAGAATTAACGGGATCATAACAATCATCATAGCAATCATCCTTCGGTAGACATGAAGGGAAATTAAACTATGTATGAGTTGAAGAGTTACTCTCATTAGAAGGTGGGCACGGGTAGCTAATCTGCTCTTCCTCCTTTTGTTCTTCGCTCTCCTCCTCATCTTTTTCATCCAATGAGCTCACAATTTCATCAATTCCTTCTTCTGTAGACTCCTGCAAAATATTAGTCTCTTCTTGGACAACGTAGAAGACCTCAATATATGGTTTAACATAGGCATTAGAAGCATAATTATCATAACAATATTCAAGTATGGCAAAATTTTCAGATTTGTAAAGAGTAGCATCATACTTTTCAATCAAAGAAGCAATTTCATAAGCACCCTCAAAAGCAACAAATTCTTCAATATGTTGAACATCATAGTAATTATAAACACCCTTAGCGTACGAAGATACGATTCCATTATCACTAAACAAGCATTGATAGGGTAGGTGTTTCTTAGGGTCTTCAGAACAACAAGTAAAATCATAAATTTCACATAAATTCCAAGCATAGCATTGCAAACGATGAATTTGATCCAGTAAAAGTTTCCCTTTTTCAGATATACAGTGTCGCACATAACAAGCATGCTCATCTAGAGATTTGCCCTCAACTAAGCTAATTGGGGTTTCAGCACGAGCACAAAGGGATCGAAGATGATCCAAGTAAAAAGCTTCAGGAGTGTGATAGATTTTTAGTGGTTCTTCAATCATTGGTTTAGTAGGTACAACTAATTTTTTTGGTATTTTGCATTTCCTACCCATAACTAAAGATAGAGAACAACTAAGAACAACAAATAAAAATTACTTAGGGATAAAGCAAACAAGCACACACGAGAATAATCACCCCATGCTATGACTCCCCGGCAACGGCGCCAGAAAAAGGTCTTGATAACCCACAAGTATAGGGGATCAATTGTAGCCTCTTTCGATAAGTAAGAGTGTCGAACCCAATGAGGAGCTAAAGGTAGAACAAATATTCCCTCAAGTTCTATCGACCACCGATACAACTCTACGCACGCTTGACGGTCGCTTTACCTAGAACAAGTATGAAACTAGAAGTACTTTGTAGGTGTTGTTGGATAGGTTTGCAAGAATGTAAAGAGCACGTAAATATAAACTAGGGGCTGTTTAGATGAAGACACAACTAAGTTAGTTTTAGTAGAGAGCTTTTTGTCATGAGAAAGTTATTTGTCCCTAGTCAATCGATAACTAGACCGGTAATCACTATTGCAATTTTATTTGAGGGAGAGGCATAAGCTAATATACTTTCTCTTCTTGGATCATATGCACTTATGATTGGAACTCTAGCAAGCATCCGCAACTACTAAAGATCATTAAGGTAAAACCCAACCATAGCATTAAAGCATCAAGTCCCCTTTATCCCATACGCCACAACCTCGTTACTCGGGTTTATGCTTCTGTCACTCAAGAAACCCACTATAAGAGAACCATGAACATATTGCAACACCCTACAACGGGAATCCATCACGCTTGTGCGACGCAGAGGGCACAATAGGACAGCACCAATAATAAACCATGCAACTCAAACCAATCATGATCATCAATTAACCCATAGGACAAAAGGATCTACTCAAACATCATAGGATAGCCATACATCATTGGGAAATAATATATAGCGTTGAGCACCATGTTTAAGTAGAGATTACAGCGGGTAAAAGAGAGGTTACACAGATGCATAGAGGGGGGAAGAGTTGGTGATGAGGGCGGTGAAGTTGTTGGTGTAGATCGCGGTGATGATGATGGCCCCCGGCAGCGCTCCGGCGCCACCCGAAGCAAGGGGGAGAGAGCCCCCTTCTTCTTCTTCTTCTTCCTTGACATTCTCCCTAGATGGGAGAAGGGTTTCCCCTCTGGTCCATGGTGTCCATGGCGTGGGAGGGGCGAGAGCCCCTCTGAGATTGGATCTGTCTCTCTGTCTCTCTCTATTTTTGCGTTCCTGATTCTGCCCTTTGACCATTTTTTATATTCGTGGAGATCCGTAACTCCGATTGGGTTGTGCTTTGGACACGATTTCTATTTGGATATTAGCTTTCTTGCGGCGAAAGAAGGGCACCAACCGCCTTACAGGGTGGCCACGAGGGTCAGGGGCGCGCCCCCTGCCTCATGGGCCCCTCGATCATTGTCTCGCGTTGATTCCACTTCCCAAAATTCACATATATTCCAAAAAAA
Source organism: Triticum aestivum (assembly GCF_018294505.1). Classification (NCBI taxonomy): domain Eukaryota; kingdom Viridiplantae; phylum Streptophyta; class Magnoliopsida; order Poales; family Poaceae; genus Triticum; species Triticum aestivum. Next base: position 574,538,858 of record NC_057804.1, on the reverse strand, counting down.
TCTCCGTCCATTTTTATTCCGTTTGGACTCCGTTTGATAGGAGTTTTCTGCGAAACAAAAAAACATGCAACAAACAGGAACTGGCACTGGGCACTAGATCAATATGTTAGTCCCAAAAATAGCATAAAAACTTTCCAAAAGTATATGAAAGTTGAATAATATTGGCATGGAACAATCAAAAATTATAGATACGACAAAGACATATCATGCACCAATCTGCCTATATCCATAAAATATTGGAGAAATTCAATATGGACAAATCCCATCCATCTAAAACTCCCATGGTGGTTCGATCTCTAGATGTGAAGAAAGATCCATTCAGACCAAGGGATGATGGAGAATAGGTGTTGGGACCTGAAGTTCCATACCTCAGTGTTGTTGGAGCTCTTATGTATCTTGCAAATTGCACAAGACATGACATTGCATTTGCAGTGAATCTACTTGAATGACATAGCACAACTCCCACCCAACGTCATTGGTCTGGAGTGAAGAATATCTTTCGATATCTCCAAGGCACAAGGGATCTTGGTCTATTTTTTCAGTTCCAAAAAAATCAGGACTCTGATATGATTGGATATGCAGATGCCGGCTATTTGTGTGATCCCCATAATGCCAGATCACAGACTGGCTTTGTGTTCCTACATGGTGGCACTGCTATATCATGGAAGTCTTTGAAACAGACTCTATGGCAACTTCTACCAATCATTCTGAAATAATGTCATTATATGAAGCAACATGCGAATGTGTACGGCTTCGCAGAATGATAAACCACATATAACAGTCATGTGGAATTGGTTCAATAAAACCACCTACCATCATCTATGAAGATAATGCGGCCTTTGGTTGCACAGATGCAAATAGGATACATCAAGAGTAATATCACCAAGCATATTTCTCCTAAATGGGTTTCCCCAATAATCTTCAGAAAAGCGGGGAAATAAGCATTCTGCAAGTTAAATCATGCGACAAACTTGCTGATTTATTTACCAAGTCTCTACCAAATTCAACATTCCAGAAATGTGTTCCTGGGATTGGTATGCGACGACTTAGGGGGTGTCAGGGGGAGTCTCTTATTGAGATATCCTTATTTGAATGACATCACATTATGCTATCTCTCTTTGTGAGTATATGTTTCAGGATCTCATTAAAGATTTTATGAAGAACTTTTGGAGAATCTTTTGAGATGATAGAGCTTCCCGGACAATCATGAAGATGATTCTACATGGTCAAGCTAGATTAGGGGGGGTGTTAAAACTAATTATGTAATTAGGGGAAATCTCCCCTTGCCCAAACCGTCGTTGCGATTTGTCCCGCAACTGACGTCTCCCTTCGATTCCCTGGAACCGACGCCCCCTAGAGATGGATCATTATGTCTCTTCGGGACGTATAAAAGGGGTCTGTAACCATCGATCAAGACTCTAGATCATTTTTGATTCAAAATAGATGCCATGCAACAAAATGCCTCTAAACATTCGGACAACACCGTCCGAACACTTTTGCCATCCAACACCGTGCACCACACACGCCCGTGACCGGTCGGACGTTCAAATTCTCACAAACCAAGGATGGTTCGTGGATGTTCGCATGCATGCCATGTTGGCGTCTGACTCCACGGTTCCACCCAAATCCCTCTCCACACATTATACGTTGAGATGTGACGGGGCGGCCGCCTAGTGCACCGAAGAAGCCTACTCCATTCATTGTGCCCGCATTGAAGCGGCACAATTCCACCTATCCCGACTATTTAAGCAGGCAAGGCTCACCGACATTAACTATCTCCACTAATCCGTACACTGCCTCCTCTCATATCCTCTCTTATGACCCGCATGCCACGATGACGGGCAAGTTTGACAGTTGCTTCCCGGCACCGGCAGCGGCGAGCTCCACAACGTGCCACCGCCGCCAACAATCTCTGGGCCCATCGTGATCTGATACGTCGCCAACGTATCTATAATTCTTGATTGTTCCATGCTATTACATTATCATTCTTGGATGTTTTACAATCATTTTATAGTCATTTTATATCATTTTTTGGTACTAACTTATTGACATAGTGCCCAGTGTCAGTTGATGTTTTATGCATGTTTTTTACATCGCAGGAAATCAATATACAACGGATTCCAAACGCAACGAAAGTCCTGGAGGATTTTTTTTTGGCCAGAAGACATCCAGTGGGCCAAGAAAGCACCTGGGGGCTGGCTCGAGGGGAGCAGCACCCACCAGGGCGCGCCAGGAGGCCCAGGCGCGCCCTAGTGGGGTGTGCCCAATCTATCATAGTCCTTTCGATAAGTAAGAGTGTCGAACCCAACGAGGAGCAGAAGGAAATGACAAGCGGTTTTCAGTAAGGTATTCTCTACAAGCACTGAAATTATTGGTAAGAGATAGTTTTATGATAAGGTAATTTATAATGGGTAACAAGTAATGAAAGTAAATAAGGTGCAGCAAGGTGTCCCAATCCTTTTTGTAGCAAAGGACAAGCCTGGACAAATTCTTATATGGAGAAAAGTGCTCCCGAGGACACATGGGAATTATCTTCAAGCTAGTTTTCATCACGCTCATATGATTCGCGTTCGATACTTTGATAATTTGGTATGTGGGTGGACCGGTGCTTGGGTACTGCCCTTTCTTGGACAAGCATCCCACTTATGATTAACCCCTATTTCAAGCATCCACAACTACAAAATAAGTATTAAGGTAAACCTAACCATAGCATGAAACATATGGATCCAAATCAACCCCTTACGAAGCAACGCATAAACTAGGCTTTAAGATTCTATCACTCTAGCAACCCATCGTCTACTTATTACTTCCCAATGCCTTCCTCTAGGCCCAAACAATGGTGAAGTGTCATGTAGTCGACGTTCACATAACACCACTAGAGGAGAGACAACATACATCTCATCAAAATATCGAACGAATAGCAAATTCACATGACTACTTATAGCAAGACTTCTCCCATGTCCTCAGGAACAAACGTAACTACTCACAAATCATATTCATGTTCATAATCATAGGGGTATTAATATGCATATAGGATCTGAACATATGATCTTCCACCGAATAAACCAACTAGCATCAACTGCAAGGAGTAATCAACACTACTAGCAACCCTCAGGTACCAATATGAGGTTTTGGGACAAAGATTGAATACAAGAGATGAACTAGGGTTTGGGAGGAGATGGTGCTGGTGAAGATGTTGATGGAGATTGAACCCCTCCTACTGAGAGGATCGATGGTGATGACGATGGTGACGATTTCCCCCTCCCGGAGGGATGTTTCTTCGGTAGAACAGCTCCGTGGAGCCCTAGATTGGTTCCGCCAAGGTTCCGCCTCGTGGCGGCGGTGTCTCGTCCCGAAAGCTTGCTTATGATTTTTTTAGGGTAAAAGACTTTATATAGCAGAAGATGGCCACCGGATGGCTTCCAGGGGACCCACGAGGCAGGGGGCTGCGCCCAGGGGGGTAGGGCGCGCCCCCACCCTCGTAGATGGTGGATGCCCCCCCCCCCCGGTATTTACTTCGCTCAGTATTTTTTATTAACTCCAAAAATAACTTCCGTGGAGTTCCAGGACTTTTGGAGTTGTGCAGAATAGGTCTCTAATATTTGCTCCTTTTCCAGCCTAGAATTCCAGCTGCCGGCATTCTCCCTCTTCATGTAAACCTTGTAAAATAAGAGAGAATAGGCATAAGTATTGTGACATAACATGTAACAATAGCCCATGATGCAATAAATATCGATATAAAAGCATGATGCAAAATGGACGTATCAACTCGCCCAAGCTTAGACCTCGCTTGTCCTCAAGCAGAAGTCGATAACGAAAAATATGTCCACATGTTTAGAGATAGCGGTGTCGATAAAATAAAATGCGGACATGAGGGCATCATGATCATTCTTATAACAGCAACATATATATATATATATATATATTGTCTTATGATTTGTTATGCTCACGTAATAATCTATCTTGAATGTCAAGTATGAATCCGAAACTTCATTAAGGACTAACAAACTATGCTCTCGGTCATTGAAGCAATTGCAATTTATCATAACATTGGAAAGAGTCAATATATAAGAGCTTTTCAGCAAGTCCACATAATCAACTATCATTTAGTATTTCACAATTGCTAACACTCACGCAATACTTATGGGTATGGAGTTTTAATCAGACACAGAGAAAGATAGGGGCTTATAGTGTTGCCTCCCAACCTTTTACCTCAAGGGTAATGTCAATAATAATAGTTCATGCTAACTTACATCCAATTGGATATATATATCAGGATCTTTCCAACACAAGGTGCTTGCCGAAGGATAAAACGTAAAAAGGAAAGGTGAAGATCACCATGACTCTTACATAATGTATAAGACAAGAATAAAAGATAGGACCTTCATAGAGGGAAGCAGAGGTTGTCATGTGCTTTTATGGTGGGATGCACGAAATCTTAATGCAAAAGAACGTCACTTTATATTGCCACTTGTGATAGGGACCTTTATTATGCAGTCCGTCGCTTTTATTGCTTCCATATCACAAGATCGTACAAAGCTAATTTTCTCCACACTAATAAGTCATACATATTTAGGGAGCAATTTTTATTGCCTACAACAATGACAACTTACTTGAAGGATCTTACTCAATCCATAGGTAGGTATGGTGGATTCTCATGGCAAAACTGGGTTTAAGGATATTTGGAAGCACAAGTAGTATCTCTACTTAGTGCAAATAATTTGGCTAGCATGAGGGGGAAAGGCAAGCTCAACATGTTGGATGATCCATGACAATATAATTTATTTCAGATATAAGAAAACATAACCCATTACGTTGTCTTCCTTGTCCAACATCAACTCTTTAGCATGTCATATTTTAATGAGTGCTCACAATCAAAAAAAATGTCCAAGATAGTATATTTATATTTGAGAACCTCTCTTTCTTTATTACTTCCTATTAATTGCAATGATGACCAAAACTATGTTTGCCAACTCTCAACAACTTTTATTCATCATACTCTTAATATGTGAAGTCATTACTCTCCATAAGATCCATATGATCTCTTTATTTATTTTTATTCTTTCTTTTTATTTTATTCCCTCAAGATCATAGCAAGATAGCAAAGCCCTTGACTCAACACTAAACTTTATTATATATAGCTCACGGACTCGATTACATAGAGGGATCATAAAGTAAAACTCAAAACTAGATCATTCTAAAACTTTATTCTACTAGATCAAGATATTACCAAAAGGATCAAACTAAGAAAAAGGTAAAGATAGGAGTGTGATGGTGATACGATACTGGGGCACCTCCCCCAAGCTTGGCAGTTGCCAAGGGGAGTGCCCATACCCATGTGATTATGTCTCCTTCTTAGGAGGTGATGATGATAGAGTTGTTGATGATGAAGGCTTGTCGTCCCTCTTCCAAGGCGTAGGCTCACCATCATAGAAAGATGATCGAGTCTCCGGGATCGTTAAATCTGCAGCCAAACTCATCCTCTTGAATCTATATTCATACTCACAGTTTTTGTTTTGCAGGCCATAGATCTGGGCTTGGAGGTGCTCGATTTTCTCGTGAAGCTTGAAGATGGCCTCCCCAGTGTTCTTGGCATCCAGCTTGTGATTGTTGGTAAACTCCACGATCATCATGTGATTGGCATCGAGTCTGCGTTCCACTAACCCTTGGCACTTGAAGACCTGCTGCTCCATTGCTTCGAGTCTTGTCTCCATGCTTCCGGTTCTCCTTGGTCCCTTGACGTCGTGGATGTGCAACACCCCCTCATGCATCTCAATGGTTGGAGGGTGTTGCAGTACCACCGCGAGGTAGGGGTTGATGACCCTCTCAAAGAACTTGTCCTTGGGTGCGCTCGAAGACGTCATGGTGATCTAGATCTGTCAGAAAAACAACTCAAAACAATAACAAGAGATATTTGCATGGTGCGGCGGTCAAAACCTTCGGGGGATTATATAATGAACTTTTGCTGACTAAAAGAAGTATCGTGCAAGAAAATAGAGTCCGGAGAGCACACAGGGTGCCCACGAGGCAGGGGGCATGCCAAGGGGGGTAGGGCGCGCCCTCCACCCTCGTGGATGCCTCGTGTCCTTCCCGGACTACTTCTTAATTTTCCTATTTTCTTAAATATTCCAAAACGGAGAAAAACTGCTATTAGAACTGTTTTGGAGTCGGTTTACTTACCGTACCACGTACCTATTCCTTTTCGAAGTCTGAAACGTTCTGGAAAGTGTCCCTTATGTATTCCTCCGGGGTTACGGTTTCAATAACATTGGTTTCAACATTTATTGGATTACCTGAGATATAATGTTTGATTCTTTGATTGTTCACCACCTTCGGATTTGTGCCTTCGAAGTTGTTGATTTTTATGGCACCGGAACGATAGACCTCCTAGATAACGTAAGGACCTTCCCATTTAGAGAGAAGTTTTCCTGCAAAAAAATCTTAAACGAGAGTTGAAAAGCAACACATAATCACCTACATTAAACTCACGCTTTTGTATCCTTTTGTCATGCCATCTTTTAACCTTTTCTTTAAATAGTTAGGCATTCTCATAGGCTTGAGTTCTCCATTCATCAAGTGAGCTAATGTCAAATAACCTCTCCTCACCAGCAAGTTTGAAATCACAATTGAGCTCTTTAATGGCCCAATATGCCTTATGTTCTAGTTCAAGAGGTAAGTGACATGCTTTTCCATAAACCATTTTATATGGAGACATACCCATAGAATTTCTATATGCAGTTCTATAAGCCCATAATGCATCATCAAGTTTCTTGGACCAATTCTTTCTAGATCTATTAATAGTCTTTTGCAAAATCAATTTAAGCTCTCTATTACTCAGTTCTACTTGGCCAATAGACCGTGGGTGATATGGAGAGCAATTCTATGATTAACATCAGACTTTGCAAGCATTTTACGAAAAGCACCATGAATAAAATGTGAACCACCATCAATCATTAGGTATCTAGGGACTCCAAACCTCGGAAAAATAACTTATTTAAGCATCTTAATAGAGGTGTTATGATCGGCACTACTAGTTGGAATAGCTTCTACCTACTTAGTAACGTAATCAACAGCAACTAAAATATGTGTATACCCATTAGAGGAAGGAAACGGTCCCATATAATCAAATCCCCAAACATCAAATGGTTCAATAACATGAGAATAATTCATAGGCATTTCTTGACGTCTACTAATATTACCAATTCTTTGACATTCATCGCAAGACAAGACAAACTTACGGGCATCCTTGAAGAGAGTAGGCCAATAAAAGTCGGATTGCAATACCTTATGTGCAGTTCTATCTCCAGCGTAGTGTCCTCCATAACCCTCGGAGTGACACTTGCGTAGGATCTGTTCCTGTTCATGCTCAGGTACACAACGTCTAATAACACCATCTACTCCTTCTTTATAAAGGTGTGGGTCATCCCAGAAGTAATGTCTTAAATCATAGAAAACCTTTTTCTTTTGCTGGTACTGAAACTAGGTGGTATAAATTTAGCAACAATGTAATTAGCATAATCAGCATACCATGGAGCAGTACGAGAAGCATTTATGACAACTAATTGTTCATCAGGGAAGCTATCATCAATAGGTAGTGGGTCATCAAGAACATTCTCTAACCTAGACAAGTTGTCTGCAACAGGGTTCTCAGCTCCCTTTCTATCAATAATATGCAAATCAAATTCTTGTAGTAGGAGAACCCATCTAATAAGTCTAGGTTTAGCATCTTTCTTTTCCATAAGATATTTAATAGCAGCATGATCAGTGTGAACAGTTACTTTAGAGTCAACGATATAAGGTCTAAACTTATCACAAGCAAATACAATTGCTAAAAATTCTTTTTCGGTGGTAGCATAATTTCTCTAGGCATTGTCTAGAGTTTTACTAGCATATTGAATAACATTTAGTTTCTTATCAACTCTTTGTCCTGGAACAACACCTACAACATAATCACTAGCATCGCACATATTTTCAAAGGGTAAATTCCAATTAGGTGGATGAACAATTGGTGCAGAAATCAAAGCTTTCTTAAGTATTTCAAATGCTTCTACACAATCATCATTGTAACGCCCCGGATGCAGCTCTCCATATTTGTAACTCCGACTCTTGCCTTTTCCGGAGATGCTATATGATATTTCTTTCGTGGTTCGGGTTTTGTCTGTTGTTTTGCAATTCGTTCTTGTTATGCATCTCATCTCATAGCATCATGCGCATTGCATCTGCATGTTTTCATAAAAACTCGTAGCCGTTTGCAGTTGCCCTTTCTCTCTTTGTGTCCGTTGTCATTTTGTCAGGCCCTTGTCCTTGTTGACCTCTCCCAGACCCCTCGTGTGCGTGTCCGAAACTTACCCGAACCCGAACCGGACTGTCATGACCGATGAGTCCGGATCATCCTCAAACATCTATTAAAACATCTTTGTGTTATTTATTGGACTCCCTAGCCTATTTTTTTTCCGACCGTCCGATTTCGATCGGAGGGACGAGATAACCCTGCCCTAATCCCCTTCTATATAAACTAGACTCTAACCCTAAATTTTAGGAGCAATGTCCCATCCTTCCATTCCGCCGCCGCCGCCACTCCTCTTGTCTCCTCCCACCTCGGGATCTTGCCCGATCCAAAAATCCTCATCGGGATCCCCTGCCCAATCCACCCAACCAGCTCGCAGCCGCCTCCCCTTCCCTGCTCCCGTGCGTGTCCAGCACCAAAGGAGAGGTGCTCCTCGAGCCCTCGATCTAGCGCGCAGGCGCCTGAGCGCCTCCTCACCTCGTCCCCGCGCCGCTCGTCGGAAGATCCAGCAGGTCTCCTGGCTCGCCAGAGGTCGACTACGGCCGCCCGGGCCAGTGCTCCGCCGTCCCATGCCCTTCCCTCTCCTTACTTTTTCCCCATCCCGTTTCTTCTTCCCCTCTCATGGTCTCTCTCTCGTGGATCACAGGGACCCCGCCGCCGCCGTTCGAGCTCTCCAGTCGGGTCTCCCTCTCTGCTGATGGGAACGGGTTCCCCGCACCCCGATTTGCTTCACCGCGTAGCCGCGCAACCACCTCGCCTCTCTCGTCTTCTCTGGTGAGCCTTTCCACCGTCGACGGTCGAAGCCAGGTCCCGTTGTTGCTCTTCCCTTCTTCCCCTGGTGCTTCTCGTTGACCCCTCCCTCTCTCGTCGTTTCACAGGAGGAGCTCCGTCTGCGCCATGGATGCCCTGCCTCGCCGGACCTCCTCCCTTCGCCGGGACCCAAGCTCCTCCAGGCCGCCCCGCCAAGTCCGTCGCCCGCCTGCGTCCTCCTCTGCTTCGAGCGAATGCTCGTCGTTGAGCGTTGACCGCGCCCCCTCCTCCTACTCTCGTTCGTTCGAGTCAGGACCCAAGCCGCCACTTCATTAGGCCCAGCCAGCGGCGTCGTGGCCTCGCCTCTGCTTCGAGCAGGCGAAGGAGACCCGCTAGCCTCGATCCCCTGCTTCCTTTGCTTCGTGGTCGTGTTGACCGCATCGGTCAGATGCGTGCAGCCCAGCAGCTGGCCTGCCCGGCCTCCTCCAGCAAACCGGGCCGAAGCCCATGGGTGAGGTCCCCAGCGCCACTCCTCTGTTCCTACTTGGGCTGGGCCCGATTCTGCTACTGCTGCTGATGTCCTGCGCCCAGTAGATTCGGCCTGTTGCTATTTTTTTCCTGTCCAGCGATTTAATCATTATCCAGTGTATTATCAGTTTTACAGAAAACCCCCTAGACCTCATGCATGTAATAACTAATTAACTGTGCATCGGATTAAAATGTTTTATATATGTAAAATGCTCAGAAAATTGTGTAGATTAATAATATGCCATTTTCATCCATGTTTAAAATGTTTAAAATGCTGTTTGTGTTTATTTTGCATAATGCCATGCTAAAATGCTTTATTTCATAACTAAATAACCGTAGCTCCATTTTAAATAAACTTTATATGTATTTGGGGTGGAAAAATGCCTAGTTTAACATGGTGCACTTTACTTTCCAGTTTAACAACAATAAAATTGTGTTTAGGGCAGAACAGTACCAAATCCATAATTTTCATATGGGGATTTTCTGGAATTGTTGTTCATTGCTTCCGGCCTCATTTAACCTTGACTAGATAGCTAGTTTTACTTTGCTTCACCCTCTTGCCATGTTAATCAACATTTAATATTGTTGGGTACATAAACGAGATCGAACTAAATAACTTGAATGTGGTGTTTCGTCAATATGCAACGAAGTTGCATAATGAGCTCCACTTAATTTGTAGGATTGTTTGTGCACTTTGCCATGCCATGCATATTTAAACCGGACATGCATCATACTTGGTTGTGCATCATGCCATGATTATGTGGTGGTTGTTTACCATGATTGTTTGCTTCTTCCCGGTGTTGCTTCTTCGGGTTGGTTCCGATAACGTCGCCTTTGTGAGGATCCGTTCAACATCGTCTGTTTGTCTTCTTCATGGACTCGTTCTTCTTCCTTGCGGGATTTCAGGCAAGATGACCGCTACCCTGGATCTCACTACTACCATTGTTATGCTAGTTGCTTCGTTCTATCGCTTTGCTGCGCTACCTATCATCTGTTTGTCGAGCCAACCCATGTTGCCATGAACCTATAACCTTTGACACCCTTCCTATGCAAACCGTTGCTTGGCTATGTTACCGCTTTGCTCAGCCCCTCTTATAGCGTTGTTAGTTGCAGGTGAAGTTGAAGATTGCTCCATGGTGGACAGGATTTTGGTTGGGATATCACAATATCTATTATATTATTAATGCATCTATATATTTGGTAAAGGGTGGAAGGCTCGGCCTTATGCCTGGTGGTTTGTTCCACTCTTGCCGCCCTAGTTTCCGTCATATCGGTGTTATGTTCCCGGATTTTTGTGTTCCTCACGCGGTTGGGCTATAATGGGAACCCCTTGACAGTTCGCCTTAAGTAAAGCTTTGCCAGCAATGCCCAACATTGGTTTTACCATTTGCCACCTAGCCTTTTTCTTTCCCTTGAGTCGGCCGGCTCAAGGGTCATCTTATTTTAACCCCCCCCCCCCCCCGGGCCAGTGCTTCTCTAAGTGTTGGTCCAACTGAGCGATGTCCGAGGCTACCAGGGGCAACTCTGGGCTGGCTTACCCGACGTCTGGCTCATCTGAGTGTGCCCTGAGAAAGAGATATGTGCAGCTCCTATCGGGATTTGTCGGCACATTCAGGCGGTGTTTCTAGTTTAGTTTTACCCTGTCGAAATGTCTTGTTGTACCGGGATACCGAGTCTGATCGGAATGTCTCGGGTGGAGGTCTATTCCTTCGTTGATCGCGAGAGCTTGTCATGGGCTAAGTTGGGACACCCCTGCAGGGTATAATCTTTCGAAAGCCATGCCTGCGGTTATAGGCAGATGGGAATTTGTTAATGTCCGGTTGTAGATAACTTGACACCAGATCTGAATTAAAATGCATCAACCGTGTGTGTAGCCGTGATGGTCTCTTTTCGGCGGAGTCCTGGAAGTGAACACGGTTTCTGGGTTATGTTTGACGTAAGTAGGAGTTCAGGATCACTTCTTGATCATTACTAGTTGACGACCGTTCTGCTTGCTCTCTTCTCGCTCTTATTTGCGTATGATAGCCACCATATATGCTTAGTCGCTGCTGCAGCCTCACCACTTTACCCATTCCTTTCCCTTTAAGCTTTGCTAGTCTTGATACCCATGGCAATGGGATTGCTGATTCCTCGTGGCTCACAGATTACTACAACAACAGTTGCAGGTACAGGTTATGCGATGATCATGACGCGAGAGCGATGCTTGCTTGCGTTGAGTTCTTCTGCTCTTTCGATCAGGGGATAGGTTCCAGGTCGGCAGCCTGGGCTAGCAGGGTGGATGTCGTTTGAGCTTCTGTTTGTGTTTCATCCGTAGTCGGATGTTGATATTGTGTATGATATATTGTTGTATTCGTGTGGCATTGTATGCCTTATGTATGTATCCCCATCTATTATGTAATGTTGATGTAATGATATCCACCTTGCAAAAGCGTTTCAATATGCGGGTCTATCCTTAGTGGGACCTTCGAGTTCCTTTTGGATAGGATCGCATATTGGGCGTGACAAGTTGGTATCAGAGCCCCGACCGACCCTAGGAGCCCCCTTGATTGTTGGCCGTTGTTGAGTCTAGAAGAAAACTATTTTGAGTCTTAGGATTATATATATCGGAGAGTAGGATTCTTTTTACTCCTCAGCCCCCTTCGTCGCTCTGGTGAGGACTCCTGACGTAGATGTTTTGTCTTTCCTCTCCTCAAATTTCACTAAAAAAAATTTTAGGATCACGCGGGTATCTTGGAATCGTTTCGATGGTTTTGTGACGAGAACATTGTTCTTGGTGCCTCCTGTCTATTTATGTGGCTTTGACCCGGGGAGTTGAGCTCCGAGGTGTTGTCGTCACAATTTTATCGTTGCAGTTCTGGAATACCTGAGATTTGCCGACATCGAAAATCTCTTTTATACAGTTGTTGGGGAGATAACCCCGATAACCCAGTACTGGGGCGAGCTCGGGAGTATTGCCATAACTCGTATAACGGATGCTTTTCGAAGGTTGAGGTACACGATTTCCGTAGGTTTCTTGGTTATGTGTTGACGGATGGATACAGCTGGATGTAGGTATTGTTAGTTTGGGTGAGACATATTGCTTCCCCTGTATCCCCAACACTAGATTGCATAACCAGAAAGTTTCGGGAGTTTTATAGGTGGGAATTCAAGTAGCTCCTAGAATATCCTTTCGACATATGCATGATATGAGATTGGGGTTTGACGTCTAGTGGTCCGCCTTTCCACGGTCGTTTTTACAGTGGTCTCGTTGTGTCTTAAAGAACCCTTGGCTATGCTGGTTCGGGGACACTTCGTATGTCATGTGCACTGCCTTGTACATGATGATGCTGTACACTCGAGCCCGTGTGGGCCCCACCACGAAAACTTCGGACGGAATCTCTATCATATGTTTGTTCCGGCTTATTTCTGCAAGCCAATCCTTTGTTTTGTTTTATTTGTGGTATTCGAGTTGCTTCGAAGTCAAATGTTGAATCCATACCTTTCAAGCGGTCTTCTCATATTTCTATGGGAGTACTAATCCTTCTTGATCACTGAGGTTGTCATGTCAATTCTTTTCCAACCGGCGTGTTTCTCTTCAAGTGGATCTGATCATTTTCAACATCCGCAAGATCAATTCTAAGTGTTCTTCAACGGTATCCATTTCATCCATCCTCAAGTTGCCTTTGTTTTCCCGCCCTCCCACCATTTTTCTTCAAGGACTCAGATTTCTTAATCATGTATCCATTTACTCATGTGAAGTCTCTTCATTCTTTTCAATCAATGTTCTGATCCGGCGATCCCTTGTGAAGATGCTCATGAGCTTCAAGTTCATCGTCCTTCATTGTTGTTTCTTCTCCGGTGGATCCAATTCAAGCTTTCGATATTCATCATATTCTTTTCCTCGTTTCTAATGCTTTCTCATGCTGGTGCACCTCTAATCACTCACCTCTTGCTATTCATTTGTTCTGGACTGCTCAAGATATCTCAGAAGACTTGTGTTTCCATTCTCAATCCGTTCAAGATATTTCGAGGTTGTTATCTCATTCAAGCTATTTAATTCTACCGGTGCAATCTCTCTTCAAAATTATTTCAATGGTGTTTCTTTTGAGTGGGCCTTAACCCACAGATCTTTTCCCAGGATCTTACCCGACTCTTCTAATTCCCCGGAGCCATTCTCAAATTCGTTTCCAAGTTTGACGTAAGAATGAATTATCATCAGTCATATGTCTTTCTCCAAGATCTTTCAAATTCTTTTCATTGTTGTCTCAACCCCCTTCGCTTTTCATTCTCCCGGAGTATCTCAACATTTGTCATGGTGGTTCTCATCATCATTCTCAACATTTGAAGACCTAAGAAGAGTTTTTCCTCTAAATCTTGGCCATTCTCTTGAAGATTCATGGTTCTAGCTTGATGCCATCCTCTCATAATTGTTTTTGATTGTGAGAATTTTTTTCATCCATCCGAAGCAATTCAAGAGACTTTTCAGATTGATTCTCCGTAGCCCATCATCTCAGAATCATTCATTCCAGCTTTCAGCTCTCGTTCTCCAAATCTTACCGGTGCATCATTCAAATATCCTCTAATCAGTTCATGATCTCTTCGTTCTCATGTATCTAAATCCCCTCAAGTATCTTCATTCGTTTTCCAATTCTTCCCGGTGAATTGTGCCTTTGCTAATCTCATTTTCAATTCTTACGGTGGTTCTTTCAAGATTCCTCTTCCTTTATTATCATATCAATTCATTCATTGTTAACAAATCCAACCGGTGGTTCCATCAATACCTTCTCAAGTCTATGATATATCTCTCTTAATTCTTTCAACGGGAATAAGTAGTATGCAAAATCCGTTGCTTGTCATCAACCTAAATTGGTGAAGGATATGCATGACATAAATCTTATTCTTATTTTCCTCAAGGTGATTCTATTCTTTTCTTCCGGAGATTGTTCATGATGAAGTAATTCTTGGTTCTAGTGATCATCTTTTCTTTCCAGAGTTCCAAGCTCTCTCGGCTATATCATCGCGAAGCTCCATCTAAATCATCGCAAGGCTTTACCTTGTGTTTTCAACTTCTCTTTCTTTTTTATCATCGTTTTATTACCGGAGTTCTTCATGGAAGATCTACATGATGGTTCATCAAGGATTCCTTTCATTCTTCATTTGTTCTTCAAAATTTCTCTCGAAGCTAAGATCCGCCAAGCTATACTCAAAAAAATAAACATGGTGCTCAACACATGTTTTATTTTGGGGAGTTCAAGCATTCTTCATCTTGCATTCCAAAGTGCAATCCTTTCTACAATATCTTTTGAGGTGGTGTTATGTCACTCTTGACAATTTCCCTTCGTGATTCACAAGTTGTCAGGAATGAGTTAATTAAATCCATCATTTTCTCTTTGTTCAAGATATCTTTTCGACCAATCAATCTCTTTGTTGGAGTTATCTTGGGTTATATTTCACCTAAAGCCTTCCATTGGGAATGTTGCTAATTGTGGTCCTTATCATTGATCCAAGCTTTCTCCTTATCCGTACCGGTGAAAGAAGTTGTTATCTCTTCTTTGATCTCAAACAAGCAATTGTTTCCTTTAGTGGCCGGTTGTCACCTCATCATTTTGAGATGTTTGCCATAAGCCCACAACAAGCTTGTGCCTTTCGTTGTTGATTTTTCAACAACTCCATTCAATCCTTCTTCGAAGGGTGCTTTCCAAGTTCTTTTGTGGCAGAAGTTGGCATTTTCCTTCTCCATTCTGTTATCCCAACAATCTAACTTCTATTATTTCGTCCCGAAGGCATTGTGATGTTGCTCTCTTCAACCATCATCTCGTTTTGTCAAGATCATGTCATTTTTGGGCTGATCCATTTAACCGGAGTGTTGTGTTCTCATAAGTTCTTTCATCTTACCAAGTTTTGCCTATCGTTTCAATCGGAGTGCTATCTGAAATCCTTCTTACCCCTTGTGTCATTCCTTCAATAGTTCTGGAGGCAGTGTGTTGTTGATTTCATCAAGTATCCTCTCATCTTGTCAAGTTCATGTTCAATTTCTTCCATTTACAGTCGGAGTGCTGTCAAAATTATATCATTCTTATTCATTCTTATCTCGTTTCAAGCAGAGTGGTTTCAATTCCTTCTTGTCCATTGTGCTCGTCATTCATGTCTTTGCAACCTTCAAGTTCTTGTAATGTTCCTTGTTCCTCTTTTTAAACGGAGTGTTTTCAACTTTGTTCATCTTCGTTGTTTTCTTTCTTCATTTTGCTCAACCTCTCAAGGTTCGTGGTTTCACTCATTGGTCGAAGAAGCAACTTAGTTTACCTCTTATCTTCCTCTTCCTTTTCCCTCCGGTGCCATCCTAGATCTCGGGACGAGATCCTCTCGTAGTGGTGGAGTGTTGTAACGCCCCGGATGCAGCTTTCCATATTCGTAACTCCGACTCTTGCCTTTTCCGGAGATGCTATATGATATTTCTTTCGTGGTTGGTTTTTGTCTGTTGTTTTGCATTTTGTTCTTGTTATGCATCTCATCTCATAGCATCATGCGCATTGCATCTGCATGTTTTCATAAAAACTCGTAGCCGTTTGCAGTTGCCCTTTCTCTCTTTGTGTCCGTTGTCATTTTGTCAGGCCCTTGTCCTCGTTGACCTCTCTCAGACCCCTCGTGTGCGTGTCCGAAACTTACCCGAACCCGAACCGGACTGTCATGACCGATGAGTCCGGATCATCCTCAAACATCTATTAAAACATCTTTGTGTTATTTATTGGACTCCCTAGCCTATTTTTTTCCGACCGTCCGATTTCGATCGGAGGGACGAGATAACCCTGCCCTAATCCCCTTCTATATAAACTAGACTCTAACCCTAAATTTTAGGAGCAATGTCCCATCCTTCCATTCCGCCGCCGCCGCCACTCCTCTTGTCTCCTCCCACCTCGGGATCTTGCCCGATCCAAAAATCCTCATCGGGATCCCCTGCCCAATCCACCCAACCAGCTCGCAGCCGCCTCCCCTTCCCTGCTCCCGTGCGTGTCCAGCACCAAAGGAGAGGTGCTCCTCGAGCCCTCGATCCAGCGCGCAGGCGCCTCCTCACCTCGTCCCCGCGCCGCTCGTTGGAAGATCCAGCAGGTCTCCTGGCTCGCCGGAGGTCGACTACGGCCGCCCGGGCCAGTGCTCCGCCATCCCGCGCCCTTCCCTCTCCTTCCTTTTCCCCCATCCTGTTTCTTCTTCCCCTCTCATGTTCTCTCTCCCGTGGATCACAGGGACCCCGCCGCCGCCATTCGGGCTCTCCAGTCGGGTCTCCCTCTCTGCTGATGGGAACGGGTTCCCCGCGCCCCGATTTGCTTCACCGCGTAGCCGCGCGACCACCTCGCCTCTCTCGTCTGCTCTGGTGAGCCTTTCCACCGTCGACGGTCGAAGCCAGGTCCCGTTGTTGCTCTTCCCTTCTTCCCCTGGTGCTTCTCGTTGACCCCTCCCTCTCTCGTCGTTTCACAGGAGGAGCTCCGTCTGCGCCATGGATGCCCTGCCTCGCCGGACCTCCTCCCTTCGCCGGGACCCAAGCTCCTCCAGGCCGCCCCGCCAAGTCCGTCGCCCGCTTGCGTCCTCCTCTGCTTCGAGCGAACGCTCGTCGTCGAGTGTTGACCGCGCCCCCTCCTCCTACTCTCGTTCGTTCGAGTCAGGACCCAAGCCGCCACTTCATTAGGCCCAGCCAGCGGCGTCGTGGCCTCGCCTCTGCTTCGAGCAGGCGAAGGAGACCCGCTAGCCTCGATCCCCTGCTTCCTCTGCTTCGTGGTCGCGTTGACCGCATCGGTCAGATGCGTGCAGCCCAGCAGCTGGCCTGCCCGGCCTCCTCCAGCAAACCGGGCCGAAGCCCATGGGTGAGGTCCCCAGCGCCACTCCTCTGTTCCTACTTGGGCTGGGCCCGATTTTGCTACTGCTGCTGATGTCCTGCGCCCAGTAGATTCGGCCTGTTGCTATTTTTTTCCTGTCCAGCGATTTAATCATTATCCAGTGTATTATCAGTTTTACAGAAAACCCCCTAGACCTCATGCATGTAATAACTAATTAACTGTGCATCGGATTAAAATGTTTTATATATGTAAAATGCTCAGAAAATTGTGTCGATTAATAATATGCCATTTTCATCCATGTTTAAAATGTTTAAAATGTTGTTTATGTTTATTTTGCATAATGCCATGCTAAAATGCTTTATTTCATAACTAAATAACCGTAGCTCCATTTTAAATAAACTTTATATGTATTTGGGGTGGAAAAGTGCCTAGTTTAACATGGTGCACTTTATTTTCTTGTTTAACAACATTAAAATTGTGTTTAGGGCAGAACAGTACCAAATCCATAATTTGCATATGGGGATTTTCCGGAATTGTTGTTCGTTGCTTCCGGCCTCATTTAACCTTGACTAGATAGCTAGTTTTACTTTGCTTCACCCTCTTGCCATGTTAATCAACATTTAATATTGTTGGGTACATAAACGAGATCGAACTAAATAACTTGAATATGGTGTTTCGTCAATATGCAACGAAGTTGCATAATGAGCTCCACTTAATTTGTAGGATTGTTTGTGCACTTTGCCATGCCATGCATATTTAAACCGGACATGCATCATACTTGGTTGTGCATCATGCCATGATTATGTGGTGGTTGTTCACCATGATTGTTTGCTTCTTCCCGGTGTTGCTTCTTCGGGTTGGTTCCGATAACGTCGCCTTTGTGAGGATCCTTTCAACATCGTCTGTTTGTCTTCTTCATGGACTCGTTCTTCTTCCTTGCGGGATTTCAGGCAAGATGACCGCTACCCTGGATCTCACTACTACCATTGCTATGCTAGTTGCTTCGTTCTATCGCTTTGCTGCGCTACCTATCATCTGTTTGTCGAGCCAACCCATGTTGCCATGAACCTCTAACCTTTGACACCCTTCCTATGCAAACCGTTGCTTGGCTATGTTACCGCTTTGCTCAGCGCCTCTTATAGCATTGTTAGTTGCAGGTGAAGTTGAAGATTGCTCCATGGTGGACAGGATTTTGGTTGGGATATCACAATATCTATTATATTATTAATGCATCTATATATTTGGTAAAGGGTGGAAGGCTCGGCCTTATGCCTGGTCTTTTGTTCCACTCTTGCCGCCCTAGTTTCCGTCATATCGGTGTTATGTTCCCGGATTTTTGCGTTCCTCACGCGGTTGGGCTATAATGGGAACCCCTTGACAGTTCGCCTTAAGTAAAGCTTTGCCAGCAATGCCCAACATTGGTTTGACCATTTGCCACCTAGCCTTTTTCTTTCCCTTGAGTCGGCCGGCTCAAGGGTCATCTTATTTTAACCCCCCCGGGCCAGTGCTTCTCTAAGTGTTGGTCCAACTGAGCGATGTCCGAGGCTACCAGGGGCAACTCTGGGCTGGCTTACCCGACGTCTGGCTCATCTGAGTGTGCCCTGAGAAAGAGATATGTGCAGCTCCTATCGGGATTTGTCGGCACATTCGGGCGGTGTTGCTGGTTTAGTTTTACCCAGTCGAAATGTCTTGTTGTACCGGGATACCGAGTCTGATCGGAATGTCTCGGGTGGAGGTCTATTCCTTCGTTGATCGCAAGAGCTTGTCATGGGCTAAGTTGGGACACCCCTGCAGGGTATAATCTTTCGAAAGCCGTGCCTGCGGTTATAGGCAGATGGGAATTTGTTAATGTCCGGTTGTAGATAACTTGACACCAGATCTGAATTAAAATGCATCAACCGTGTGTGTAGCCGTGATGGTCTCTTTTCGGCGGAGTCCGGGAAGTGAACACGGTTTCTGGGTTATGTTTGACGTAAGTAGGAGTTCAGGATCACTTCTTGATCATTACTAGTTGACGACCGTTCTGCTTGCTCTCTTCTCGCTCTTATTTGCGTATGATAGCCACCATATATGCTTAGTCGCTGCTGCAGCCTCACCACTTTACCCCTTCCTTTCCCTTTAAGCTTTGCTAGTCTTGATACCCATGGTAATGGGATTGCTGAGTCCTCGTGGCTCACAGATTACTACAACAACAGTTGCAGGTACAGGTTATGCGATGATCATGACGCGAGAGCGATGCTTGCTTGCGTTGAGTTCTTCTTCTGCTCTTTCGATCAGGGGATAGGTTCCAGGTCGGCAGCCTGGGCTAGCAGGGTGGATGTCGTTTGAGCTTCTGTTTGTGTTTCATCCGTAGTCGGATGTTGATATTGTGTATGATATATTGTTGTATTCGTGTGGCATTGTATGCCTTATGTATGTATCCCCATCTATTACGTAATGTTGATGTAATGATATCCACCTTGCAAAAGCGTTTCAATATGCGGGTCTATCCTTGGTGGGACCTTCGAGTTCCTTTTGGATAGGATCGCATATTGGGCGTGACAATCATCGAAGACAAAAGGAATATCTTTTTGTAAGAGATTAGTCAGAGGCCTAGATATTTTAGAGAAGTCCTTAATGAACCTCCTATAAAAACTGGCATGACCAAGGAAACTTCTTATACCTTTAATGCCTTTAGGACACGACATCTTTTCAATAGCATCAACTTTAGCTTTATCAACTTCAATACCTCTTTCAGAAATTTTATGCCCCAAGACAATGCCTTCATTAACCATAAAGTGGCACTTTTCCCAATTCATGACAAGATTAGTTTCTTCACATCTCTGCAAAAATCGATTAAGGTTGCTCAAGCAATCATCAAAAGAAGATCCCTAAACAGAGAAATCATCCATGAAAACTCAACAATCTTTTCACAAAAGTCAGAGAATATAGCCATCATGCATCTTTGAAAGGTAGCAGGCTCATTACATAAACCAAAATGCATACATCTATAAGCAAAAATACCGAAAGGGCAAGTAAAAGTGGTCTTTTCTTGATCCTCTTTTGACACAGGTATTTGAGAGAAACCAGAGTAACCATCTAGAAAGCAAAAATGTGTAAGTTTGGATAATCTTTCTAGCATTTGATCAATAAAAGGCAAAGGGTAATGATCCTTTTTAGTAGCTTTATTTAATTTGTGGAAATCAATTACCATCCTATAACATGTAACAATTCTTTGCGGAATGAATTCATCTTTATCATTAGGAACGACGGTAATACCTCCCTTGTTAGGGACACAATGGACAGGACTTACCCACTGACTATCAGCAACATGATAAATTATACCTGCCTCCAGGAGCTCTAGTATTTATTTTCTTACCACTTCTTTCATCTTAGGATTTAACCGTCGTTGGTGATCAACAACTGGTTTGGCGTCTTTCTCCAATTTTATTTTGTGTTGGCATAGAGTGGGACTAATGCCCTTAAGATCATCAAGGGTATATCCAATAGCAGCACGATGCTTCTTCAGAGTTTTCAATAATTTCTCCTCTTCCTGCTCTGAAAGGTTAGCACTAATAGTAACAGGATATATCTTCTTTTCATCAAGATTAAGCATATTTAAGAGTATCAGGTAGTGGTTTAAGCTTGAACACGGGATCACCCTTGGGTGGTGGAGGATCCCCTAGAATTTCAACAGGCAACTTGTGTTTCAAAATAGGTCCCTGTTTAAAGAATACCTCATCTATCTCCCTTCTTTCATTCATAAACATATCATTTTCATGGTCTAGCAAATATTGTTCTAAAGGATCATTAGGAGGCACGGCAATAGAAGCAAGACCAATAATTTCATCCTTACTAGCCAATTCTTTATCATGGGGTTGTCTACAAAATTTAGCAAAATTAAAGTCATGAGACATATCCCTTAAACCAATCGTAACAATATCCTTTTTGCAATCTATCCTAGCATTAATAGTATTCAAGAAGGGTCTACCAAATATGATGGGACAAAAGTTATCTTGTGGGGAACCAAGGACAAGAAAATCAGCGGGATATTTAACTTTCCCACACAAGACTTCAACATCTCTAACAATCCCAACTAGTGAAATAGTATCTCTATTGGCAAGCTTAATTGTCAATTTCTTCTATCTCAGCAGGTGCAATATCATGCATAATTTGTTGTATAAGGAATGAGGTATCGCACTTGCACTAGCACCCATATCACATAATCCATGATAACAATGATCTCCTATTTTAACAGAAATAACAGGCATGCCTACAACAGGTCTATGTTTATTCTTAGTATCTGGTCTAGCAATTCTAGCAGCTTCATCACAGAAGTAAATAACATGCCCATCAATATTATCAGCCATGAGATCTTTAACCATAGCAATACTAGGTTCAACTTTAATTTTCTCAGGTGGTGTAGCTGTTCTAGTATTACGCTTACGAACCACAGTTGAAGCTTTAGCATGATCCTTTATCCTAACAGGGAAAGGTGGTTTCTCAATATAGGTAGTAGGAACAATAGGATCATTATAAGTGATAGTCTTTTCTTAAACTTTAATAGGTGCAACTACTTTTACTTCAATGGGAGGATTATATTTAAACCACTTCTCCTTAGGGAGATCGACATGAGTAGCAAATGATTCACAGAAAGAAGCTACTATCTTAGAGTCAAGTCCATATTTAGTTCTAAATTCACGAAAAGCATCGGTATCCATAAAAGATTTAACACAATCAAACTTAGGTGTCATACCTGACTCCTTACCTTCGTGATCCCAATCTTCAGAGTTGCTTTATTTCTTTCCAATAAATCCCATCTGAATTCAATAGTCTTCATCATAAAAGAACCAGTACAAGAAGTATCGAGCATGGAGCGATTGTTGAGAGAAACTCAAGCATAATTTTTTTGAATAATCATTTCTCTTGAGAGCTCATGATTGGGGCATGAATATAACATTCACTTAAGCCTCCCCCAAGCTTGAGCGATGCTTTCTCCTTCGCGAGGCCAAAAATTATATATGTAATTACGATCACGATGAACAAGATGCATAGGATAAAACTTTTGATGAAATTCCAATTCCAATCGGTTGTAGTTCCATGATCCCATATCATAACATAGCCTAAACCATGTCAATGCCTCTCCCTTCAAAGATAAAGGAAAGACCTTCTTCTTGATAACATCCTCAGGCATACCTGCAAGCTTAAATAATCCACAAACTTCATCCACATAGATTAGGTGCAAATCGGGATGCAATGTTCCATCTCCTGTAAAAGGATTAGCTAGCAGTTTCTCTATCATACCTGAAGGAATTTCAAAGTAAACATTTTCAATAGGTTCAGTCGGTTGAGGAGCGACTCTTTGCTCTACTGGTCAGGGTGAAGATACCCCGAACAAGCCCCTCAAAGGATTATGTTCCATAGTAACAAGTGACAGTAAATTTCAGCACACTATATAAAATTTTCCTTACCAAGTTCCACTTACCAAAGGAGCTTCACTCCCCGCCAACGGCGCCAGAAAAGAGTCTTGATGACCCACAAGTGTAGGGGATCAATCGTAGTCCTTTTGATAAGTAAGAGTGTCAAACCCAAGGAGGAGCAGAAGGAAATGCCAAGCGATTTTCACTAAGGTATTCTCTGCAAGCACTGAAATTATCGGTAATAGATAGTTTTGTGATAAGGTAATTTATAAAGGGTAACAAGTAACAAAAGTAAATAAGGTGCATAAAGGTGGTCCAATCCTTTTTGTAGCAAAGCACAAGCCTGGACAAATTCTTATATGGAGAAAAGCGCTCCCGAGGACACATGGGAATTATCGTCAAGCTAGTTTTCATCATGCTCATATGATTTGCATTCGTTACTTTGATAATTTGGTATGTGGGTGGACCGGTGCTTGGGTACTGCCCTTTCTTGGACAAGCATCCCACTTATGATGAACCCCTATTGCAAGCATCCGTAACTACAAAAGAAGTATTAAGGTAAACCTAACCATAGCATGAAACATATGGATCTAAATCAGCCCCTAACGAAGCAACGCATAAACTAGGGTTTAAGCTTCTGTCACTCTAGCAACCCATCATCTACTTATTACTTCTCAATGCCTTCCTCTAGGCCCAAACAATGGTGAAGTGTCATGTAGTCGACGTTCACATAATACCACTAGAGGAGAGACAACATACGTCTCATCAAAATTTTGAACGAATACCAAATTCACATGGCTACTTATAGCAAGACTTCTCCCATGTCCTCAGGAACAAACGTAACTACTCACAAATCATATTCATGTTCATAATTAGAGGGGTATTAATATCTATATAGGATCTGAACATATGATCTTCCACCGAATAAACCAACTAGCATCAACTACAAGGAGTAATCAACACTACTAGCAACCCTCAGGTACCAATCTGGGGTTTTGGGACAAAGGTTGAATACAAGAGATGAACTAGGGTTTGGTGTTGGTGAAGATGTTGATGGAGATTGACCCCCTCCCGCTGAGAGGATCGATGGTGATGACGATGGTGCCGATTTTCCCCCTCTCGGAGGGATGTTTCCCCGGCAGAACAGCTCCGCCGGAGCCCTAGATTGGTTTCGCCAAGGTTCTGCCTCGTGGCGGCGGTGTCTCGTCCCGAAAGCTTGCTTATGATTTTTTCAGGGTAAAAGACTTCATATAGCAGAAGATGGCCACCGGAGGGCTGCCAGGGGGGCCACGAGGCAGGGGGGCGCGCCCAGGGGGGTAGGGCGCGCCCCCCACCCTCGTGGACGGTGGGTGGCCCCCCTGGTATTTTCTTCGCTCAGTATTTTTTATTAATTCCAAAAATAACTTCCGTGGAGTTTCAGGACTTTTGGTGTTGTGCAGAATAGGTCTCTAATATTTTCTCCTTTCCAGCCCAGAATTCCAGCTGCCGGTATTCTCCCTCTTCATGTAAACCTTGTAAAATAAGAGAGAATAGGCATAAGTATTGTGACATAATGTGTAACAACAGCCCATAATGCAATAAATATCAATATAAAAGCATGATGCAAAATGGACGTATCACCCACCTCGGGTGCCCCTGAACCGCCTCTTTGCTCTAGAAATACCCAATATTCCAGAAACCCTAGGGGAGTCGACGAAAATCAATTCCAGCTAGAACCACCAGACCCAATCTAGACACCGTCATGGAGGGGTTCACCACTTCCATTGGTGCCTCTCCGATGATGCATGAGTAGTTCTTTGTATACCTACGAGTCTGTAGTTAGTAGCTAGATGGCTTACTCTCTCTCTCTCTCTCTCTCTCTCTCTCTCTTGATTATCAATACAATGTTCTCTTGGAGATCCATATGATATAAGTCTTTTTGTGACGTGTTTGTTGGGATCCGATGAACTTTGAGTTTATGATCAGATCTATGTTTTTATCCATGAAAGTTATTTGAGTCTTCTTTGATCTCTTATATGCATGATTGCTTATAGCCTCGTATTTCTTCTCCGATATTTGAGTTTTGTTTGGCCAACTTGATCTATTTATCTTGCAATGGGAAGAGGTGCTTTGTAGTGGGTTCGATCTTACGGTGCTTGATCCCAGTGACAAAAGGGGATCCGACACGTATGTATCGTTTCTACTAAGGATAACAAGATGAGATCTATATCTCCACAATAGATAAAAGGATCTCGTCTAAATCATGTCATCATTATTATTGCATTACTCCATTTTCCCATGAACTTAATACACTAGATGCTTGATGGATAGAGGCCGATGGTGGAGTAATAGTAGTAGATGCAGGCAGGAGTCGGTCTACTAATCCTGGACGTGATGCCTATATAATGATCATTGCCTGGATATCATCATGATTATTTGAAGTTCTATCAATTGCCAAACAGTAATTGTTTTCCCACTGTTTGCTATTTTTCTTGAGGGAAGCCACTAGTGAAACCTACGGCCCCCGGGTCTCTTTTCATCATATTTGCCTTTGCGATATATTTGTCCTTGCATTTATTTTCAGATCTATCAAACCAAAAAATACAAAAATACCTTGCTGCAATTTATTTGTTCCGCGATCTATTTATCCTATCTACCACTTTTACCTCATGTTATTTGCCTATCTTAAGACATTGTACCCGGAAGGGATTCACAACCCCTTGAACATGTCGGGTTGCGAGTATTTGTTATTTGTGTGTTGGTATTGTTTACGTGGTGTGAGGAGGTTCTCCTACTGGTTTGATAACCTTGGTCTCATCACTAAGGGAAATATCTATCATCGCTATACTGCATCATCCCTTCCTCTTTGCTGAAATACCGACGTAGTTCTAGCGGACATCAAAAGGAATTTGTCACGCCGTTGCCAGGGAGGATCTTAAACATCAACCAGGTTCCTAATCACAAATCTCATCTCCTCGCAATTTACATTATTTGCCATTTGCCTCTCATTTTCCTCTCCCCCACTTCACAAAAATTTAC
Source organism: Triticum aestivum (assembly GCF_018294505.1). Lineage (NCBI taxonomy): Eukaryota > Viridiplantae > Streptophyta > Magnoliopsida > Poales > Poaceae > Triticum > Triticum aestivum. The sequence goes on along the minus strand of NC_057804.1, from coordinate 574,513,068 downwards.
CATTTTATTCGCCCTCTTTTTCATTCGCCGTTTTCTCGTCAGATGTGTTTTTGAGTGCAATCTTGTTGCGTAGTCATTATGACTCAAGAGAACACCAAGTTGTGTGATTTCTCAAATATCAACAACAATGATTTTATTAGCACTCCAATTGCTCCTCCCGCCACTAGTGCGGAGTCTTGTGATATTAATACTGCTTTGCTGAATCTTGTCATGAAAGATCAATTTTCTGGTACTCCTAATGAGGATGCCGCGTCCCATCTTAACACATTCGTGGAAATATGCGATATGCAAAGAAAAAACATGTGGACAATGATGTTGTGAAGTTGAAATTATTTCCGTTTTCTTTGCGAGATTGCACAAAAAAATGGTTTTCTTCTTTGCCTCGCAATAGTATCGATTCTTGGAACAAGTGCAAAGATGCTTTTATCAATAAGTATTTTCAGTCTGCAAAAATTATTTCCCTTAGAACCCAGATCATGAATTTCAAGCAACTTGAACATGAGCATTTTGCACAATCTTGGGAAAGGATGAAATTGATGCTAAGGAATTTACCAACTCATGGGTTAAATCTTTGGATGATCATACAATTTTTTTATGCAGGATTGAATTTTGTTTCTCGTAATCTTTTAGATTCTGCCGTGGGGGGTAATTTTATGGAAATTACTTTGGGTGAAGCTACTAAATTTCTAGAAAATATTATGGCAAATTACTCGCAATGGCATACTGGAAGAGCTCCTACTAGTAAAAAAGTCAATTCGGTTGAAGAAATAAATTTGTTGAGTGAAAAAGTTGATGCTCTTATGAAGTTGGTTGCTAATAAAAGTACTCCTACTGATTTTAATGATGTACCTTTGTCTACTTTGATTGAGTAGTGATGCCATAGATGTGAATTTTGTCTCGCGAAACAATTTCAATAACAATGCTTATAGAGGTAATTTTAATCCTAGGCCTTTCCCTAGTAAATCCTCTAATAAATATGGTAATTCCCATGGTAATCCCACCTATAATAATATAAAAACCTCTGATCTTGAGAGCAATATTGACGAATTTATCAATGCGCAAAAGGCTTTCAACACTTCAATAGAAGAGAAGCTGAATAAAATTGATGATTTGTCTAGAAGTGTTGATAGAATTTTTCATGATGTATAAACTCTCAAGATGAAAAGTTTTGTGCCTAAGGTTGAAGAATGAATTAAAGCTCTTTATGTTTCTATTGATGAAAGTAAGAAAATAACCGCTATGCTTAGATCTAAAAGAGAATTTTTAGAAAGAGCGTTTTCTAGTGATTACTATCATAAAGGTGATGAAGATCTTAAAATGATTGGTCTTTCTTCTATTGATTCTTTGTTTAGTAGATTTAATATTGATGAAAAAGGGACTGGAGAAGAGTGAACTTTAGTTAGAAGGCGTCCCTATGATTCAGAGGGTGAAAATCTTGTTGAAAAATTGATAAAAGTGGGTTTGAAGAGGTCAAGACTTTAACTAGTGATGTGTCCACTATTTTGGATTACGAAGACTTTAATTATGATAGTTGCTCTTTGATTGATTGTATTTATTTGTTGCAATCCATGATAAATTCACCCCATGCTTATGAACAAAATAAAGCTTTTACTAAACATATTGTTGATGCCATGATGAAAGCTTTTGAAGAAAAGTTGGAATTAGAAGTTACAATTCCTAGAAAATTGCATGTTGAATGAGAACCTACTATCAAATTCAAAATCAAAAATTATGAGTGTTTTGCTTTATGTGACTTTGGTGCTAGTGTTTCTACAATTCCGAAATCTTTATGTGATGTGCTTGGTCTTACCAATATAGAAGAATGCTCTTTAAATTTGCACTTAGCGGATTCTACTATTAAAAAGCCTATGGGAAGAATTAAGGATGTTCTTATTCTTGCAAATAGGAATTATGTGCCCATAGATTTTATTGTTCTTGATATTGATTGCAATCCGTCTTGTCCAATTATTCTTGGTAGACCATTTTTGTGTACTATTGGTGTCGTGATTGATATGAAAGAAGGCAATATCAAATTTCAATTTCCACTAAGGAAGGGAAAGGAACACTTCCCTAGAACAATAATTAGGCCACCATATGAATCAATCATGAGGGCATCTTATGGATCTAGAACCAAAGATGACAACACTTAGATCCTACGTGTTATGCCTAGCTAGGGGCGTAAAACGATATCGCTTGTTGGGAGGCAACCCAATGAATATATTTTTTTTCTTTTTGCTTCAAGTTATTGAGTTTTAGCACATACTGTAATGATTGTATTTTTGTGTTTTATTTAGTGTTTGTGCCAAGCCAGTCCGTTGGGAAGATTTGGGTGAAAGTTTATTTGATCTTGCTAAAAAATAGAAACTTTTGTACTCATGAGATTATTTATAATTTTTATTAGAAGAGTGCTTTTGAGTTGATTCTTTTTGAAGAATATTAGTAGACAAATTTCTCATGTCCACAAATTTATTTCAAAAAATTTGGAGTTACAGAAGTATTCGAAATATTCAGATTGCTACACACTATTCTGTTTTTGACAGATTCTGTTTTCTTTGTGTTGTGTGCTTCTTTTGATGATTCTATGGTTTTATTTGATGAGTTCTTGCCATAGAAGAGTTAGAATACAGTATATATAATGAAAAAACAAAATAATAATAGGTTTTATACAGTACTTATAGTGGTGGTTTGGTTTCTTATACTAATGGATCTCACGAAGGTTTTGTTTGAGTTTTGTGTGATTGAAGTTTTCAAGTTTTGGGTTATCTTATGATGGATGAGGAATAAGGATAAGCAAAAGGCTCAGCTTGGGGATGCCCAAGACACCCCAAGATAATATTCAAATAAGTAGCAAGCAACTAAGCTTGGGGATGCCCCCGAGTGGCATCCCCGCTTTCTTCTAACAACCATCGGTATTTTACTTGAAACTATATTTTTATTCGTCACATAATATGAGTTTTGCTTGGAGCGTCTTGTATGATATGAGTCTTTTCTTGTTTTTCTTTGTGGTTTAAGTTTTGAATCCTTTCTGGACACACCTTTTTGAGAGAGCCAAAAATTATGCTATGCTTGCTCCTATGCTTCACTTAAAGTTTTAGAGCCATGGATTTTCTCTACTACTTCACTTATATAATTTTGAGCATGGTGTGCTTCGTTAATTTTGAAGAAATGCTCTCATGCTTCACTTAGATTTGTTTGGGAGTTAGTAAATTTTTAAGAAATTCTCTCTTACTTCACTTAGATTATTTTGAGAGAAAGAAAAAAATATGCTCATGTTCTTCACTTATATTTGTTTGATCTTATCAAAAGCAACATATGAAAATAGTACGAAAGTGATAGATATCCAAGGAGGATATAATACAAACTTTCATGAAGATCATTGGACAAAATAAACTTGATTCCTAGTAATGGTTTTGAGATATGATGATATGATATGTGAGTCCTGTTGATGAGTAATGGTGCTTTAGTAAGAATATTGATGTTAAGGTTTGTGACTCCCTATGCAAGCACGAAAGTCAATAGTTATGCAATGAAATTTATATTCTACTTATGGTGCACTATTAGGTGTTATTCTTAATGCTTGGGTGTGAGATTTTTTGCTTTTCGATTGGTCGCTTCTCAATCTTTTTGCTAGCCTTCATTTTGCACTAAGTATGATCAAGACTTGTGCTTCCAAAACCCTTTAAATCAGTTTTGCCATATGAGTCCACTATACCTACCTATATGCGGTATTTCCATGCCGTTCTAAGCAAATTTCCATGTGCCATCTCTAATTTTCAAAATAAATTTCTCTTTTGCGTGCTTTACCGCTCGCGAAGCGGTAAAGGGTAGCCAATATTTTCCATGCTAGATGTGTTATTCTCACGATGAATGTTTATTCACTTATCATTGCACGAGAGTACGGTAAAGGTACTAGGGATGCCTAGTCCCAAAATGAATAATGCATTTACTTTATATTATCAAATAATAAATTCCTTGGAAAGTGTTGGTATGGAGGGCACCCGTGGATACAGCTAGCCATGGAAAGTGAAATTAATGGTGGAAAAAGGAATAAACTTTATTTTATGTTTGGGAACTGAAGGAAATATGCCCTAGAGGCAATAATAAAGTTATTATTTATTTCCTTAATTCGTGATAAATGTTTATTATTCATGCTAGAATTATATTAATCGGAAACTTAGTGCATGTGTGAATACATAGACAAAACATATAGTCCCTAGTATGCCTCTACTTGACTAGCTCGTTAATCAAAGATGGTTATGTTTCCTAACCATAGACATGTGTTGTCATTTGATGAACGGGATCACATCATTAGAAGAATGATGTGATGTACATGACCCATCCGTTAGCTTAGCATTATGATCATGTTAGTTTCATTGCTACTGCTTTCTTCATGACTTATACAAGTTCCTCAAACTATGAGATTATGCAACTCCCAAATACCGGAGGAACACTTTGTGTGCTACCAAACATCACAACATAAAAGGGTGATTATAAAGGTGCTCTACAAGTGGCTCTGAAGGTGTTTGTTGGGTTGGCATAGATCGAGACTAGGATTTGTCACTCCGTGTTTCAGAGAGGTATCTCTAGGCCCTCTCGGTAATACTCATCACTATAAGACTTGCAAGCATTGTAACTAATGAGTTAGTTGCGGGATGAAGTATTACGGAATGAGTAAAGAGACTTGTTGGTAAAGAGATTGAACTAGCTATTGAGATATCGATGATCGAATCTCGGGCAAGTAACATACCGATGACAAAGGGAACAATGTATGTTGTTATGCGGTTTGATAGATAAGGATCATCGTAGAATATGTAGGAACCAATATGAGCATCCAGTTTCCACTATTGTTTATTGATCGGAGACGTGTCTCGGTCATGTCTACATAGTTCTCGAACCCGTAGAGTCCGCACGCTTAACGTTCGATGACGATTGGTATTATGAGTTTATGTGATATGTTGTACCAAAGATTGTTCGGTGTCCCGGATGTGATCACGGACATGACGAGGAGTCTCTAAATGGCCGAGACATAAAGATTGATATATTGGACGACTATATTGAGACACCGAAAGTGTTCCGGAGAAGTTTCGGATAAAACCAGAGTGCCGGAGGTAGAGAAACCCCCCGGGGGAACTAATGGGCCTCGATGGGCCCTAGTGGAGAGAGAGAAGGGCCGGCCAGGGCAGGCCGCACGCCCCTCCCCTGAGTCCTAATAGGACAAGGAAGGGGGGGGCGCCCCCCTTGCCTTCCCTCTCTTCCTCTCCTTCCTTCCCCCTCCCTTCCCCAAGTTGGAAACCTACTAGGAATAGGATTCCTAGTAGGAATCCTACTTGGGGCGCGCCCTACAAGGGCCGGACAGCCTCCCCCCTTGCTCCTTTATATTCGGGGGCAGGGAGAACCGTATAACACACAAGTTGACAATTTTTTTAGCCATGTGCGGTGCCCCCCTCCATAGTTACACACCTTGGTCATATCGTCATAGTGCGTAGGCGAAGCCCTGCGCCGGTAACTTCATCATCACCATCACCATGCTGTCATGCTGACGAAACTCTCCCTCGTCCTCAACTGGATCAAGAGTACGAGGGACGTCTCCGAGCTGAACATGTGCTGAACGCGGAGGTGCCATACATTCGGTGGTTGGATCGGTTGGATTGCGAAGACGTTCGACTACATCAACCAAGTTAACTAAAGGCATCTGCTTTCAGTCTACGGGGGTACATGTACACACTCTCCCCTCTTGTTGCTATACATCACATAGATAGATCTTGTGTGATCATGGGAATTTTTTTGAAATTACCGCGTTCCCCAACAGTGGCATCCGAGCCAGGTCTATACGTAGATGTTATATGCACGAGTAGAACACAAAGAGTTGTGGGCGATAATAGTCATACTGCTTATACTTTGATTTGGCGGTATTGTTGGATGAAGCGGCTCAGATCGACATTACGCATACGCTTACGCGAGACTGGTTCTACCGACATGCTTTGCACATAGGTGGCTGGTGAGTGTCTGTTTCTCCAACTTTTAGTTGAATCGAGTGTGGCTACGCCCGGTCCTTGTTGAAGATTAAAACATCACACTTGATGAAAAATCGTTGTGGTTTTGATGCGTCGGTAAGAACGGTTCTTGCTAGAAGCCCGTAGCAACCACTTAAAACTTGCAACAACAAAGTAGAGGACATCTAACTTCCTTTTGTAGGGCTTGCTGTGATGTGATATGGTCAAGCATGATGTGATATAAATTGTTGTATGAGATGATCATGTTTTGTAACAAAGTTATCAGCAACTGGCAGGAGCCATGTGGTTGTTGCTTTATTGTATGCAATGCAATCGCCATGTAATTGTCTTACTTTATCACTAAGCGGTAGTGATAGTCGTAGTAACAATAGTTGGCGAGACGACAACGATGCTATGATGGAGATCAAGGTGTCGCGCCGGTGACATTGGAGATCATGACGATGCTTCGGTGATGGAGATCATGAGCACAAGATGATGATGGCCATATCATGTCATATATTTTGACTGCATGTGATGTTTATCCTTTATGCATCTTATTTTGCTTAGAATGTCGGTAGCATTATAAGATGATCCCTTACTAAATTTCAAGGTACAAGTGTTCTCCCTGAGTATGCACCATTGCTATAGTTCGTCGTGCCGAGACACCACATGATGATCGAGTGTGATAAGCTCTACGTTCACATACAACGGGTGCAAGCCAGTTTTGCACACACAGAATACTCGGGTTAAACTTGACGATCCTAGCATATGCAGATATGGCCTCGGAACACTGAGACCGAAAGGTCGAGCATGAATCATATAGTAGATATGATCAACATAGTGATGTTCACCATTGAAAACTACTCCATCTCACATGATGATCGGACATGGTTTAGTTGATTTGGATCACGTGATCACTTAGATGATTAGAGGGATGTCTATCTAAGTGGGAGTTCTTAAGTAATATGATTATTTGAACTTTAATTTATCATGAACTTAGTACCTGATAGTATTTTGCATGTCTATGTTGTTGTAGATCAATGGCCCGTGCTACCGTTCCTTTGAATTTTAATGCGTTCCTAGAGAAAGCTAAGTTGAAAGATGATGGTAGCAACTTCACGGGCTGGGTCTGTAACTTGAGAATTATCCTCATTGATGCACAAAAGAATTACGTCCTGGAAGCACCGCTAGGTGCCAGGCCTGCTGCATATGCTACTGATGATGTTAAGAACGTCTGGCAGAGCAAAGCTGATGACTACTCGATAGTTCAGTGTGCCATGCTTTATGGCTTAGAATCGGGACTTCAAAGACGTTTTGAACGTCATGGAGCATATGAGATGTTCCATGAGTTGAAGTTTATATATCAAGCAAATGCCCAAGTTGAGAGATATGAAGTCTCCAACAAGTTCTACAACTGCAAAATGGAGGAGAGAAGTTCTGTCAGTGAACACATACTCAAAATGTCTGGGTATCATAATCACTTGACTCATCTAGGAGTTGATCTTTGATTTGATTGTGTCATTGACAGAGTTCTTCAATCACTACCACCAAGCTATAAAGGCTTTGTGATGAACTATAATATGCAAGGGATGAACAAGACTATTCTCGAGCTCTTCGCGATGCTAAAGGCCGCGGAGGTAGAAATCAAAAAGGAGCATCAAGTGTTGATGGTCAATAAGACCACTAGTTTCAAGACAAAGGGCAAACGGAAGAAGGGGAACTTCAAGAAGAACGGCAAAAAGGTTGCTGCTCAAGAGAAGAAACCCAAGTTTGGACCTAAGCCTGAAACTGAGTGCTTCTACTGCAAAGGGACTGGTCACTAGAAGCAGAACTGCCCCAAGTATTTGGCGGGTAAGAAGGATGGCAAAGTGAAAGGTATATTTGATATACATGCTATTGATGTGTACTTAACTAATGCATGCAGTAGATCCTGGGTATTTGATACAGGTTCTGTTGCTCATATTTGGAACTCGAACTAGGGGCTACGGATTAAGCGAAGATTGGCTAAGGACGATGTGACGATGCGCGTGGGAAATGGTTCCAAAGTCGATGTGATCGCGGTCGGCACGCTACCTCTACATCTACCATCGGGATTAGTTTTAGACATGAATAATTGTTATTTGGTGCCGGCGTTGAGCATGAACATTATATCTGGATCTTGTTTAATGCGAGACAATTATTCATTTAAATCAGAGAATAATGGTTGTTCTATTTATATGAGTATTATCTTTTATGGTCAAGCACCCCTACTAAGTGGTCTATTTTTGTTGAATCTCGATAGTAGTGATACACATATTCATAGTGTTGAAGCCAAAAGATTGAAGTTTAAAAATGATAGTGCAACTTATTTGTGGCACTACCGTTTGGGTCATATCGGTGTAAAGCGCATGAAAAAACTCCATGCTGATGGACTTTTGGAATCACTTGCTTATGAATCACTTGGTGCTTGCGAACCTTGCCTTATGGGCAAGATGACTAAAACTCCATTCTCCGGAACAATGGAACGAGCTACTGACTTGTTGGAAATAATACACATCGATGTATGCGGTCCGATGAGTATTGATGCTCATGGTGGGTATCGTTATTTTCTTACCTTCACAGATGATTTGAGCAGATATGGTTATATCTACTTAATGAAGCATAAGTCTGAAACATTTGAAAAGTTCAAAGAATTTCAGAGTGAAGTGGAAAATCATCGTAATAAGAAAATAAAGTTTCTACGATCTGATCGTGGAGGAGAATATTTGAGTTAAGAGTTTGGTCTTCATTTGAAACAACATGGGATAGTTCACAATTAACGCCACCTGGAACACCACAGCGAAATGGTGTGTCCGAACATCATAACCATACTTTATTAGATATGGTGTGATATATGATGTCTCTTACTGATTTACCGCTATCGTTTTGGGGTTATGCTTTAGAGACGGCTGCATTCACATTAAATAGGGCACCATCAAAATCCATTGAGATGATGCCTTATGAACTGTGGTTTGGCAAGAAACCAAAGTTGTCGTTTCTTAAAGTTTGGGGCTGCGATGCTTATGTGAAAAAACTTCAACCTGATAAGCTCGAACCCAAATCAGAGAAGTGCATCTTCATAGGATACCCAAAGGAAACTGTTGGGTACACCTTCTATCACAGGTCCAAAGGCAAAATCTTTGTTTCTAAGAATGGATCCTTTCTAGAGGAGTTTCTCTTGAAAGAAGTGAGTGGGAGGAAAGTAGAACTTGATGAGGTAACTGTACCTTCTCCCTTATTGGAAAGTGATTCATCACAAAAATCAGTTCTAGTGATTCCTACACCACTTAGTGAGGAAGCTACTGATGATGATCATGAACCTTCAGATCAAGTTACTACCGAACCTCGTAGGTCTTCCAGAGTAATATCCGCACCAAAGTGGTACGGTAATGCTATTCTGGAAGTCATGTTACTAGACCATGATGAACCTACAAACTATGAGGAAGCAATGATGAGCCAAGATTCTGCAAAATGGCTAGAGGCCATGAAATCTGAGATGGGATCCATGTATGAGAACAAAGTGTGGACTTTGGTGGACTTGCCCGATGACCGGCAAGCCATAGAAAATAAATGGACTTTTAAGAAGAAGACCGACGCAGACGGTAATGTTACCATTTACAAAGCTCGACTTGTAGCGAAAGGTTTTCAACAAGTTCAAGGAGTTGACTGCAATGAGACTTTCTCACCCATAGCGATGCTTAAGTCTGTCCGAATCATGTTAGAAATTGCTGCATTTTATAATTATGAAATTTGGCAAATGGATGTCAAAACTGCATTCCTGAATGGATTTCTAGAAGAAGAGTTGTATATGATGCAACCAGAAGCTTTTGTCAATCCAAAGGGTGCTAACAAAGTGTGCAAGCTCCAGCGATCCATTTATGGACAGGTGCAAGCCTCTCGGAGTTGGAATAAATGCTTTGATAGTGTGATCAAAGCATATAGTTTCATACAGACTTTTCAAGAAGCATGTATTTACAAGAAAGTGAGTGGGACCTCTGTAGCATTTCTACTCTTACGTGTAGATGACATATTGTTGATTGGAAATGATATAGAATTTCTGGATAGCATAAAGGGATACCTGAATAAGAGTTTTTCTATGAAAGACCTTGGATAAGCTGCTTACATATTGGGCATCAAGATCTATAGAGATAGATCAAGATGCTTAGTTGGACTTTCACAAAGCACATACCTTGATAAAGTTTTGAAGAAGTTCAAAATGGATCAGTCAAAGAAAGGATTCTTGCTTGTGTTACAAGGTGTGAAGTTGAGTCAGACTCAAAGCCCGACCACCGCAGAAGATAGAGACAAAATGAAAGTCATTCCATATGCTTCAGCCATAGGTTCTATCATGTATGCAATGCTATGTACTAGACCTGATGTATGTCTTGCTATAAGCATAGCAGGGAGGTACCAAAGCAATCCTGGAGTGGAGCAATGGACAACGGTCAAGAACATCTTGAAATACCTGAAAAGGACTAAGGATATGTTTCTGGTTTATGGAGGTGAAAAAGAGCTCGTCATAAACGGTTACGTCGATGCAAGATTTGACACTGATCCTGATGACTCTAAGTCACAAACCGGATACGTATTTTTATTGAATGGTGGAGCTCTCAGTTGGTGCAGTTCCAAGCTGAGCGTCGTGGCGGGATCTACATGTGAAGCGGAATACATTGCTGCTTTAGAAGCAGCCAATGAAGGCGTTTGATGAAGGAGTTAGTATCTGATCTAGGTGTCATACCTAGTGTATCGGGTCCAATGAAAATCTTTTGTGACAATACTGGTGCAATTGGCTTGGCAAAGGAATCCAGATTTCACAAGAAAACCAAGCACATCAAGAGATGCTTCAATTCCATCCCTCATCAAGTGTCGGAAGGGGACATAGAGATTTGCAAGATACACACGGATCTAAATGTTGCAGATCCGTTGACTAAGCCTCTTCCACGAGTAAAACATGATCAGCACCAAAGCTCCATGGGTGTTAGAATCATTACTATGTAATCTAGATTATTGACTCTAGTGCAAATGGGAGACTGAAGGAAATATGCCCTAGAGGCACTAATAAAGTTATTACTTATTTCCTTAATTCATGATAAATGTTTATTATTCATGCTAGAATTGTATTAACCGGAAACTTAGTACATGTGTGAATACATAGACAAAACATATAGTCCCTAGTATGCCTCTACTTGACTAGCTCGTTAATCAAACATGGTTATGTTTCCTAACCATAGACATGTGTTGTCATTTGATGAACGGGATCACATCATTAGGAGAATGATGTGATGGACATGACCCATCCGTTAGCTTAGCATTATGAGTGTGTTAGTTTCATTGCTACTGCTTTCTTCATGACTTATACAAGTTCCTCAGACTATGAGATTATGCAACTCCCGAATACCGGAGGAACACTTTGTGTGCAACCAAATGTCACAACATAAAAGGGTGATTATAAAGGTGCTCTACAGGTGTCTACGAAGGTGTTTGTTGGGTTGGCATAGATCGAGACTAGGTGTCACTCCGTGTTTCGGAGAGGTATCTCTGGGCCCTCTCGGTAATACTCATTACTATAAGCCTTGCAAGCATTGCAACTAATGAGTTAGTTGCGGGATGAAGTATTACGTAACGAGTAAAGAGACTTGCCAGTAACAAGATTGAACTAGGTATTGAGATACCTACGATCGAATCTCGGGAAAGTAACATACCGATGACAAAGGGAACAACGTATGTTGTTATGCCGTTTGACCGATAAATATCTTCGTAGAATATGTAGGAACCAATATGAGCATCCAGGTTCCACTGTTGGTTATTGACCGGAGACGTGTCTCGGTCATGTCTACATAGTTCTCGAACCCGTAGGGTCCGCACGCTTAACGTTCGATGACGATTGGTATTATGAGTTTATGTGATATGTTGTACCGAAGATTGTTCGGTGTCCTGGATGTGATCACGGACTTGACGAGGAGTCTCGAAATGGTCGAGACATAAATATTGATATATTGGACGACTATATTCGGACACCAGAAATGTTTCGGAGAAGTTTCGGATAAAACCGGAGTGCCCGAGGGTTACCGGACCCCCCCCCCCCCCGGGAACTACTGGGCCTCGATGGGCCCTAGTGGAGAGAGAGAAGGGCTGGCCAGGGCAGCCCGAGCGCCCCCTCCCCCAGAGTCCAAATAGGACAAGGAAGGGGGGGCAGCGCTCCCCTTGCCTGCCCTCTCTCCCTCTCCTTCCTTCCCCCTCCCTTCCCCAAGTTGGAAACCTACTAGGAATAGGATTCTAGTAGGAATCCTACTTGGGGCGTGCCCTACAGGGGCCGGCCGGCCTACCCCTTGCTCCTTTATATACGGGAGCAGGGGGCACCGTAGAACACACAAGTTGACAATTGTTTTAGCCGTGTGCGGTGCCCCCCTCCACAGTTACACACCTCGGTCATATCGTCGTAGTGCTTAGGCGAAACCCTGCGCCGGTAAATTCATCATCACCATCACCATGTTGTCGTGCTGACAAAACTCTCCCTCGGCCTCAACTAGATCAAGGGTACGAGGGACGTCTCCGAGCTGAATGTGTGCTGAACGCGGAGGTGACGTATGTTCGGTGCTTGGATCAGTTAGGTCGCAAAGATGTTCGACTACATCAACCGCGTTAACTAAACGCTTCCGCTTTCGGTCTACGAGGGTACGTGTACACACTCTCCCCTCTCATTGCTATGCATCACATAGATAGGTCTTGCGTGATCGTAGGAATTTTTTTAAATTACCGCGTTCCCCAACAAGAACTGCCTATGATGTATCTAGCATGGAAAGTGTTGGGATGCTCCAAGTCATTTTCGTTGGTGGGAAAAGTATGCCTCTCAAAAATAAATTTTATATCTCAATTTAAGCTTTGAGCTCTGGCACCTCTACAAATCACTACTTCCCTCCACGAAGGGCATTTCTTTTACTTATGCAATTTTTATTTTGAACTTGTGTCTTCATCTTCTCTTATAAAGCACCAACTAAGGGGCACTATGATCGTATTTGAGCATCGGGTGTAGCTAATATTCGAGTGTGTTTCACGAATGGATCAATGATTAAGCATGATGGGCTAGGGATAACTTGCTTTAGTGTTGGTATTTTGAAAGATATGGTTGCTTGTTGGTATGCTTGAGTATTAAAATCTTCATGTCAAAACTAGACAATTGCTTTGAATCATATAAAAGACCATATGTCCATGCTATAAAGAAATGAAATGTGATGAACATGTTAGGCAGCATTCCACATCAAAAATTCTGTTTTTATCATTTACCCACTCGAGGACAAGCAGGAATAAAGCTTGGGGATGCTGATACGTCTCCAACGTATCTATAATTTTTGATTGTTCCATGCTGTTATATTATCATTCATGGATGTTTTACAATCATTTTATAGTCATTTTATAGCATTTTTTGGTACTAACCTATTGACATAGTGCCTAGTACCAGTTGATGTTTTGTGCATGTTTTTTACATCGCAGGAAATCAATATCAAACGGAGTCCAAATGCAGCGAAACTCCTGGAGGATTTTTTTGGGCCAAAAGACATCCAGTGGGCCAAGAAAACACCTGGGGGTGGCTCAAGGGGAGCAGCACCCACCAGGGCGCGCCAGGAGGCCCAGGCGCGCCCTGGTGGATTGTGCCCACCTCAGGTGCCCCCCTGAACCGCCTCTTTGCTCTATAAATACCCCAGGATTCCAGAAACCCTAGGGGAGTCAACGAAAATCAATTCCAGCCACCTAGAGTCCAGAACCACCATATCCAATCTAGATACCGTCATGGAGGGGTTCACCACTTCCATTGGTGCCTCTCCGATGATGCGTGAGTAGTTCTTTGTAGACCTACGGGTCCGTAGTTAGTAGCTAGATGGCTTCCTCTCTCTCTCTCTCTTGATTATCAATACAATGGTCTCTTGGAGATCCATATGATGTAAGTCTTTTTGTGGTGTGTTTGCTGGGATCTAATAAATTTTGAGTTTATGATCAGATCTATGTTTTTATCCATGAAAGTTATTTGAGTCTTCTTTGATCTCTTATATGCATGATTGCTTATAGCCTCATATTTCTTCTCTATATTTGGGTTTTGTTTGGCCAACTTGATCTATTTATCTTGTAATGGGAAGAGGTGCTTTGTAGTGGGTTCGATCTTACGGTGCTTGATCCTAGTGATAGAAGGGGAACCGACATGTATGTATCGTTGCTAGTAAGGATAACAAGATGAGATCTATATCTCCGCAATAGATAAACGGATCTCGTCTACATCATGTCATTGTTCTTATTGCATTACTTCGTTTTACCATGCACTTAATACACTAGATGCATGCTAGATAGCGGTCGATGTGTGGAGTAATAGTAGAGATGCAGGCAGGAGTCGGTCTACTAATCTTGGATGTGATGCCTATATAATGATCATTGCCTAGATATTGTCATGATTATTTGAAGTTCTATCAATTGCCCAACAGTAAATGTTTTCCCATCGTTTGCTATTTTTCTCGAGAGAAGCCACTAGTGAAACCTACGGCCCCCGGGTCTCTTTTCATCATATTTGCCTTTGTGATCTATTAGCCCTTACATTTATTTTTAGATCTATTAAACCAAAAAAATGCAAAAATACCTTGCTGCAATTTATTTGTTCCGTGATCTATTTATCCTATCTTCCACTTTTACCTCACGTTATTTGCCTATCTTGAGGCACCGTACCCGAAAGGGATTGACAACCCCTTTAACACGTCGGGTTGCGAGTATTTGTTATTTGTGTGCAGGTGCTGTTTACGTGGTGTGAGGAGGTTCTCCTACTAGTTCGATAACCTTGGTCTCATCATTGAGGGAAATACCTACCACCGCTATACTGCATCATCCCTTCCTCTTTGGGGAAATACCGACATAGTTCTAGAAAACATCATGATCCACCACTCAAGGCGGTCAAGGAGGAGGTGGTGCTCTTCAACAATGATGAGGAGCTACAACAGTCACCCTCCTTGTAGAAGCTGTGCGCATGGAAAACGAGTTTGCGATGCACATAGAGCTGCTGCTCGAGCAGTCGCTCCATGACCACGGGACACCGTTGCCCTCGCCGCCGTGCAAATGCCGCGTTTAATTTGAACACCGAATCAAGGAGGAGTCGGTGCGCTGTCACACATCCAGGCCGACTGCTTCGTCCCGAAAAGTGTCCCTACCACGCTGTTTCCAGGGCGACAAGGAGGTGGAACCATCGCTATCCCGATGATCGTTTGGGAGCCAATGGTGCGCGATGAAGGAGGATAAGGTGGCAACCGAGCAAGCGCGTCGGGCTTAGCGCAACATGGTGCGCCTGGCGGCATTCACTACGTCTAACGTGGCATCGGATTGGGTCTGCGCGGATCTGGACCTCACATCGGCTTGGCCCGATGATTGATCCAGGACCACCACACATACGTTCGCATGTCATGCATGCGGAATCAGCGACCAACTCGTCAAAGTGGGGTTTTCAGGAGTCCAAGCGCATCGCCTACCCCCTCGCCTTCAAGGGCAAGGGCAAGAACCGTCCGCGGCCGACCGTCACCTTCAGGTGGATGATGGCGATCGGTTGCACCCGCTCGCGGCCAATTACGGTTGTCGCGACCCCTGGGAGGCCCTTCTTTCACTGGAAGGACGATGACGATAGCAGCGCCGGCAATGGCAGAAGATACGGATATGTCGGCTAATGTGGTCACCTATTATAGGTAGGGGCAAGGACCCATCATTTGGGACCCACATAGGGCCCATCACTGCCATAGGTAGGTCCCTAGATCATGCCAACATTCGGATTCATACATCAGGAGGTTCACTCGGACGGCTTTGTGACACTCGGACGATCACATGTCACTCGGCTGATGGATCACCACTCGGACGTAGAGGACAGGAGGGCGTCATAGGAGCTGCAACGGTCGAGGAATCCTAAGTCATCCACTAAATAGAGTTATAGCTACCGTTACCTGTAACTGCTATAGTAGAGGCTCGTTACACTAGTAATTGTCCCATTTAATGACATTCATTGCCTCGTCAGCGTGGAAGACATGGGGCTGCAACGCACTCTATATAAGCCGCACCCCTCTCCATAGCCGGGCACGTTCAACCTATGTAACTATACCCATCAAATCAAAGCAAGCCTCAGGGCATGAGACATAGGGCTTTTACCTCCACCGAGTGAGGGGCCTGAACTCGTTAAACACCGAGTGTTACACCTACGCCGTAGCTAGTCTCTGCCCCTTTATCCGTACCCCTAGTACTCATTGTCAAGATCATAACCCCGATAGTTGGCGCCCACTGTGGGGCTAGGCATGTAGCAAAATTTCATGGTGTTGGTGGATTTCTTCATCATCATGTCAATCAGCATGAAATCCGTTTCGGGATGATCTCCTTCATTGCTGAAGACTTAGCGTGGCTATGCGAGGCCCCGCTGGACGTGGTGGTGGTGCCCATCCGTGGCGCGATGGGCAGATGAAGGTAAAATTATCACTAGTATAACTCTCGTGTCGTGGAATTATCACGTCAGATGTCCTTGTGAAAGGACTTAGTCGTGGAGCCATCGCTACAGGTTAGCTTGAAGGGGTTAAACCGGACAAGGGACACGAGAGTTATACTAGTTCGGCCCCTTCGATGAAGGTAAAAGCCTACGTCTAGTTGTGATGGGATTGATTGGGTTTCGATGATCAGGGAGCGGAATACGCTTGCCTGAGTCTCGAGTTGTTCTTTTTCCGTCCCTGAACCGCCACCGGGTCGTCCCCTTATATACACGGGTTGACGCCCAGCCGGTTTACAGAGTCCCGAGGCCGACTCATACAAGTGTTCGGCTCGGTCTCTCCTTTTCTTATCTTACAATACAAGCTATATGTCTATGGCGGTTTACCACTATGGGCCCTAATCCGCCTTTGGGCTCCGGGCCTCTAAGCTTCATAGTAAAGCGCCATCTTCTGAGTCTTCGTGGGCTTCAATATGGTTGAGCGTGAACCGGTCCCTCCTGGGCGGTTTACACTCAGTAGTTATATCCCCAACATTAGGCCCCAGATTGATTTGAACCTGTTCATGTTAATCTTCAATACTTAGAATAATCCTGTGAACGCCTTCCTTCATTTCTCATAAACCGCCACGATGCCTTCTTTTGTTAAACCGCCGTGACGTCATCCTCTGGATACAGCAACGGATCATCACGACGTCATTTCTGTAAAAAATGAATAAAAAGATTACCTTTATTTAATGTCATCCGGAAATCGAGGCGACAGCTGCGCCACTTTCCGCATTGGACTCCTCGATTCTCGCGCCTGTCACTCATCCCTTGCCCTGTTATAAATAGGCCCGACGGGCACTTTCATTTTCTCCCCCTTGCTTCTCTTCTTCTTCCTCGCGACCGAAAGAAACCCCCAGCGCCGCCGCCGCCGTCGATCTTCGACTCTGCACCGACCAAGGCCGCTGCATCACCCTGTTTGTTCCAGAGACCCTGCCGCGTTCTTCCGCCGATGTGTGGCCCTGGTGAGCTCTCTTCCGCGTAACTCTAGATCTTCATTAGGGTTTCCAGTTCATCCATGTTCATCGCCGTTCATCAGTTCTCTTGTGTTCCTTCTTCTAGTCTTCCTATTGAGTATATATGTGTGCGCCTGACTGCTTTGAACTGCGGCTAGATCCATGTTGTTAGTTCACCGCACCGTAACATCTTACTGCTTCTGCATAGACTCCGTCTGGTTCGTCTCTGTTCCTATTTAGCGCCATTGTAGGGCTCAGAAACATTTCCTTTAGTTACCCACGGTAGATCCAAAATCACACTGCCATATTATGAAACCTGTTTTTGTAACACTTAGCAGAAATTTCAAATTCTGGCTATCCTGCCTATAGGCGGTTTAACTCCTTAAAAGTCAATCTGCCATATAACATTAGCCCTCTCTTAAACCGCCAACTGAATTCGCACAGTATCCTTCTCCGGTTTAACACTGAATTAGACGCCTTAAATCGGAAACTTTCATTTGCAGTTCCTCTTTCCGGAATGTCGAAGCAATTTTCTGCCTGCAATTGGGTTCCCTCCCGGATCACGGAGACACAGATCAACAGTTACGTCACCACCGGTGCCTTAGCTTCGAAGAATACTCTCCATTGGCGAGTTCCGGGACCGGAATGCCCACCTGAACCCCAAGAGGGAGAAGTAATTGTGTTCATGCAACATCTAGACCGGGGATTTAGTCTGCCCGGATCAAAAATTTTCCGGGATGTCCTTGCTAGCTTCCAGCTTCATCCGCAAGATATTGGTCCGAATTCTGTATCAAATATATGCAACTTTCAAGTTTTCTGTGAAGTTTATCTTCAAGAAGAGCCAACCGTGGAATTGTTCCGGGATTTCTTTCATCTAAACCGCCGCACAGAATTTTCAGACGGCCCCAACACAGAGCTTGGTGGCATATCAATTCAAAAAAGGAAATAAGTTGATTTCCCTCATGCCAAACACCATAGCCATCCCAAAGATTGGAACCAGACCTGGTTTTACTGCCGGAATACTGCCCCTGATGGAGAAAATCCCTTGCCGGGCTACCGCCCTCACCGGCTTAGCAATGGCCACCCAATGCCTCCGCGTCTAACTGCCGCGGAACGGAAGAATTTTGCTCCTCAACTCGCCAAGCTCCGGGCTCTAATGGCCAATGGTTTAACTGGCATTGATCTTGTCCGCTGCTGGGTTTCATGGGGCATTCTACCCTTAAGTTGCCGCCCCGGATTGATGCATGAGTATACCGGAAGTGCAAAAGATCCTCAACGTCATCATGAAATAATAATGACCGAACTTGAAATCACTGAATGTGTCAAGAAGATGCTTGATGAACCGGTCTCTGCATGCAGCCAAACCGGTTTGGCTCCGTTTTGTGTTTCCAACAAACCGCCAGCAGTAAGTTCATGTACATATCTTACTGGCTTCCGTATTGACTGTTTACTAACCTTTCTTTACCTTTATCTCAGGCCGACAGCTCTTTCTGGAAACGTAACAAACCGGCCCGTGCCCCTCGTGTAAAAACCAAGGTCACCAAGAAGGCCGGCAAGAAGAAAGCCGCCGAATCTTCTGATCCGCCGGAGGAGGAAGAATCAGACGCAGAGGTAGAACTTGATTCACTTGGCACCCTTTTCGTACATCTTATTGACAATGATCCTCTTCAGGATGAAACTGAGGCCAGCCATGCAGATCATATTGAGGTAATTCTTCTTTCTTCCGACTCAGAGCCTGTGCCGGCTCAAAGAGTTCGCCGTGCAGTCCGGAAAGTAAAACAATCTCACCCCCTTGCTCATCTGGATCCAAAATTTTCTTTGAAGAAACGACAAGCAGAAGAACGTCGCACAACCCGGCATAGTGGTCAACAAATTACCTCATCCGATTTAGCTGATACGCCCCCCCCCCCCCCGGAAACGCCGTCCAGAGGTGACTTGCTCTCCTGAAAAACAATACCCCTTTAAAGGTTTCTTCCGATGCCCTCTCAATCCGTCTGACCCGAATTACCAGGCCTCTTCCAGTTCGTCTGGCGGTTCGTCGACCACCCAATTGCCTCCTCTCAAAGTTGTCACCGGGTAAGTGTTACCTGTTTTGTAACTTTACTTTGTCGGTTTACCATACTCTAACCTTTTATGTTATAGCGCCAAAGCTCGATTAAGCAAGAAAGCCAAGACCAGTGACCCTACTGTTGGAGTTGATCTGGAAAAGACACCCGAACATCAAGAGGTTGCTATGGACAGTTCTGCTGGGCCTAATCAAGATGGCAATGCTAAACCGCCAGAAGCTGAACCAACCGCAGAAGCTGATACTTCAAATCCTCCTGCTCCTCCAAGCCCGACAATGGAACAGCAGGACTCAATTGCCGATCCGCCACATTCAGCTGACAAACCGCCAAGTCCTGTTCAACATATTGATTCCTCTAGCCCGGCCAAGGATGATGACGTTATTGTTACAGGCACTGCATACAACGCCCCTGGAAACCCGGTTGCTCTATCCAAGCATACTGCTAAGGATGAATCTACTGCCATGAACAAAGGAAAGGGTACAACTGATCTGTCTGCTTATACCGGTTTCTCCGCTCAAGATCTTCATTCCGGCTTTCTGAACCGGCTGTACACAAGCCGTGATTTTGAAGCCGGTTTAGTGAATCTGATGAAAGAGCGCTATGAGGTAAACATTGCACTTTTAAAAACTCTGCCCCTTTATTGCATTGTAGCCCCCAAGGGCCGGTTTGTCCTGAGAAAGTCAAACCGGTACTTTGTATACTTCATGCTGTAACTTGTGAACTATTCTTTGGCTGATCAAACATACATTAGCCCCCAAGTGCCATGATTAAAACTTGTATTAATCTTTGGGACTTTGAAATATCCGTATAAAAAATGATCCGCATTAGCCCCCAAGTGCCGAGTGTATAACTGGTTATGTGCTTGGGACTTTGAATAAAAATATTAACATGCTTTCTTACTGTTGCAAAGTGAAATAAATCACCAAACCTCCCAAATTGCTGATCTTCGAGCAAATCTTGAGACTCAACAAGCAGAAACCATCAAAGCCAAGGATGAGCTGAAAACCGCCTTGACCACCATGGAGCAGCTTAAGGCATGGTTCAAATCTGAGCAGGCCAACTGGGACACCGAGAAAACCGGTCTGATGAAGCGAGCAAAAACTGGTGAAGCGGCTCTTAAACCGGCGGCAGAAGAATTATCTGGGCTAAAGCACCAAATCAACGCCATGACCTCCGCCATATTTGGTAAGTAGTGATTGCCAAAAGTTGTATCCCTTTGAAAATTTCATCGGTTTAACATATATTTCTTGAACCGATATAGGAAGTCGCATCGCTCACCTAGGTTCTGACATGCGGAAGAAGCTTAAAGCGGCATATACACTGATTGAACAGCTGTATACCGGCGCTCAACGGGTTATATGCGCAGCTTCATATGATAACGCGGCACCAACACTTATCAAGGATACGCTGGATCGTCTCTCAATGACACCAGCGCAAATAGAAGAGCTGAAGCGATCCGCTGCTCGGGCGGGCGCTTTGCTGGCGCTGACTCGAGCCAAGGCATGGATAGCTGATCTTGACCCGGCGGATATATCCAAAGGCTTCCCTAGTGCCCAAGAAAATGGCGAAGAGTTTGACAATGACGCCCTGAAACGGGTAACAAGGGAGATGCGTCCTTTGGCGAGTCAACTAGCAGAAGAAGCGAACCTGACGGTTCACCGATCGTTCTATGATGCAGACAACAAACGGGTTGAAGCTGTGATTCCTGAAGTGCAGAGCCTCATTCCACCAATCCGTAAGCATACTTACGCTCCTGACGTTGATCCAGCTGAGCTTATAAGTGAAGAGGCTGTCTTTCAGGCTTTAACCCGGATTGACTGGACCACCAACGACTTCCAGCCCTTGGATGAGGAGGTTGAACCGACGCAAGATGATCCGTCTACCTCGCGTCAACCCGGTGATGAAGCTTAATCCGTCAAGGCAATTGATATATCAGGAACGATCCATGAATATTTCCATATTTTGGGCCTTGGAGCGCCGTGTAATAGGATAGCAAAAAACTTATGCTGATCTGCTGCCATCGCGCAAGAGATATTTTACATGAACTCGCCATATCAATGTCAATTTTTATTCCAAGTATCATAATATGCAATTCCTGTATGCATAAAAAGACAAAGGGTCCGGGCGGTTTACCGCCGGACGGGTCATAACACCCAAAATAGACCAGATTGATAATCAAATCATAATACTATGAATTCATACATACCGGTAGTATAATATCCCTGGCTAGTTGGTGGGCCAACTTGAAGTATGATAAGGGTAAAAAACCCAAATCTGAATTATTTGTATCTCCATCATTTTCTGATGTCGTAGATTAAGCCACGCCGGGTGATGATTGACACCAGGTGATCCGGGCTGTTGATAGGAAATCAACGCCAAGCCGGGTTATGAAAACTCCGGTTTAAGATAAAGGTCTGTCAACGCAAAATTGCAAACCAAGCTGGGCTAAGAAATGCCGGGCTGAGAAGATGTTTGAACAAGCCAAAAGGAAAACGATTAAAATTAGCCAAAGTTCAAAATGAAAAACCATGTAGTCGAGGCTTTTTGGGGGCTGCCAGGCCCAAATGCGAGGCTTTTTGTGGGCTGCCAGGCCACTGAGTTGAACCATTTAACAAAGCCTTTTAAGATAGACCTCCAACTAGCCAATCACCGTTTGAACTTTGACAAGTGCAGGGTCTCAAGGAGAGTAACTGTCAAACGTTCGGAGGGCCGTGCCAGGATGACCTGGATAGGAGTGTGTTACTTGATGAAGGCAGGTTAACCCGGGGTTTTAGGTAAATATACCAGGCTTCCAAGCCGTGGGTCGATACCCAGCTACAAGGGTCCATTCAGACTTCTTGGTATTGGACCAAGGAGCCCCCAAGTAACATGATGAGCGGTGCTCATTAGGTGCCTATGTTTGAGTTGTGCATAGCATCGAAACTCTCTTTGGCCCTTTGGGTGTGAAGCTCCCAAGCTTTGTGGCGTGATAGCCGGTTTAAGGGATAGTACTCCGCTTTGTTATCTGAAGCCCCCATGTAACTCAAAGAATGTTTGAGAAAAAACAGCAGAGGCCCCGCTTTGAAGCAAGGATGCTGATTTATTTATTGATGATAATATATACATTGTCAAAATATGTACATAAAAGAGAGCCCATGGCTCAAGTGTAATAAGGCCGAAGGAGAGCTATGTTCCAGGGCTGCCGGGTCTCTTCCTCAGATTTGCGTGAGTCATCTAGAACATCAATGAGGTAGTATGACCCGTTGTGAAGATTCTTACTGACCACAAAGGGTCCTTCCCAAGGCGGGGATAACTTGTGTATACCGGTCTGATCCTGGATAAGCCGGAGCACCAAGTCACCTTCTTGAAAGGCTCTTGTCCTAACCCGACGGCTGTGATAACGCCGCAGGTCTTGTTGATAAACCGCCGAGCGTGCCAAAGCCATATCCCGCTTCTCATCTAGCAAATCCAGTGCCTCTTGGCGGGCTTGCTCGTTATCCGCTTCAACATAATTAGCAACCCGGGGGGAATCATGACGTATATCACTTGGAAGAACCGCCTCTGCCCCGTAGACCATGAAAAAAGGCGTATATCCTGTTGATCGATTGGGGGTGGTGTTGATGCTCCACAACACAGAAGGTAATTCTTCCACCCAACAACCCGGCGTTCGTTTCAAGGGAATCATGAGCCGGGGTTTAAGACCCTTTAAAATTTCTTGATTAGCTCGCTCTGCTTGACCGTTGGATTGAGGGTGCGCCACAGATGCTAGGTCAAGCCGGATATGCTCTCTTTGACAGAAATCCTCCATCTCGCCTTTGGAGAGGTTAGTACCATTATCCGTGATGATGCTGTGTGGATAACCAAAACGGAAAATAATCTTTTTGAGGAATTGAACCGCCGTTGCTGCATCACAATTGCTAATAGGCTCCGCTTCAACCCACTTAGTGAATTTATCAACCGCCACCAATAGGTGGGTTTTTTTTGTCCCGGGAACGCTTAAAAGGCCCCACCATATCAAGCCCCCAAGTAGCAAATGGCCAAGTGATGGGAATCATCCGTAGCTCCTGAGCCGGAACATGAGCTCTGCGGGAAATTTTTGACAAGCATCACATCGCTTTACCAGATCCTCTGCATCAGCATGAGCTATCAACCAGTAAAACCCGTGACGAAAAGCCTTTGCAACCAAGGACTTTGAACCGGCATGATGACCACAATCCCCTTCATGAATTTCCCGGAGGATCGCTTTGCCTTCTTCCGGAGAAACACAACGTTGAAATACACCGGAAACACTACAACGGTGCAACTCGCCATTGTGAATAACCATGGACTTAGAACGCCGAACTATCTGTCGGGCTAAGACTTGATCATATGGTAGCTCACCCCGGCTCATATACGCCAGATACAGAACCGTCCAATCCGGCACGACGTGTAAAGCGGCCACCAGCTGCGCCTCCGGATCAGGAACAGCCAGATCCTCTTCTGTAGGTAATTTAACAGACGGGTTATGCAAGATATCCAGAAAGGTGTTAGGAGGTACCGGTTTACGCTGAGATCCAAGTCGACTCAAGGCGTCTGCTGCTTCGTTCTTGCGCCGATCAATATGCTCAACTTGGTAACCATTGAAGTGACCCGCCACAATATCTACCTCACGCCTGTAAGCCGCCATGAGTGGATCCTTAGAACCCCAAGTACCAGAAACTTGCTGAGCCACCAGATCAGAATCACCGAAGCAACGAACTCGAGTTAAGTTCATCTCTTTAGCCACACGGAGACCATGAAGCAGAGCTTCATATTCAGCTGCATTGTTAGTACAAGGAAACATCAAGCGGAGGACGTAGCGAATTTTATCACCTCGGGGGGAAGTAATAACGACTCCAGCCCCCGAGCCTTCCAACTGCTTTGACCCATCAAAATGAATAGTCCAGTACGTATTATCCGGCCTTTCTTCCGGTGCTTGTAACTCGGTCCAATCATTGATAAAATCCACAAGAGCCTGAGACTTGATGGTTGTACGAGGCACATACTTCAAACCATGTGGACCAAGCTCAATTGCCCACTTTGCAACCCGGCCAGTTGCTTCTCTATTCTGGATGATATCGCCCAAGGGAGCCGAACTAACCATTGTGATGGGGTGACCTTGAAAATATTGCTTGAGTTTTCAACTGGCCATAAAAACCCCATACACCAATTTTTGCCAATGTGGATAACGTTGCTTTGACTCAATCAGAACTTCACTGATGTAGTATACTGGTCGTTGAACCGGAAATTCCTTCCCGGCCTCTTTACGCTCTACAACGATAGCCACACTGACCGCTCGGGCATTCGCAGCCACATATAACAGTAAGGGCTCGTGATCAACTGGGGCTGCCAGAACGGGCGGTTCGACCAATTGTCGTTTTAACTCCTCAAAAGCCGCATTGGCTGCATCACTCCAAACGAAATTATCTGCCTTTTTCAACATCTGATACAAGGGAATAGCCTTCTCACCCAAACGACTGATAAACCGGCTGAGAGCTGCAATCCGGCCTGCGAGACGCTGAACGTCATTGATGCATGTCGGTTTAGCCAAGGATACGATTGCCTTGATCTTTTCCGGATTAGCCTCAATGCCCCTGTTAGATACAAGAAAACCTAGCAGCTTGCCCGCCGGTACACCAAAGACACACTTATCCGGGTTGAGCATCATTTTGTAAACCCGGAGGTTGTCAAACGTCTCCTTGAGATCAGCTATCAATGTCTCCTTTTCCCTGGATTTCACCACAATGTCATCCACGTAGGCATGAACATTACGCCCAATCTGTGTGTGAAGACAATTTTGCACACAACGCTGATAAGTTGCCTGAGCACTCTTGAGCCCAAAGGGCATAGAAACGTAGCAGAAGGCTCCAAAGGGAGTGATGAAGGCTGTTTTCTCCTGGTCCTTAACCGCCATTTTGATCTGATGGTACCTTGAGTAAGCATCCAAAAAACTCAGGCGCTCACAACCTGTCGTCGCATCAATGATCTGATCAATACGCGGGAGAGCAAAAGGATCAGCTGGGCAAGCTTTATTTAAGTCAGTGTAATCCACACCCATGCGCCAAGTCCCATTTTTCTTAAGAACCAGCACCGGATTAGCCAACCATTCAGGATGAAACACTTCAACGATAAAACCAGCAGCCAACAGCCGGGCTACCTCCTCCCCAATCGCCTTGCGTCTCTCTTCATTAAAGCGACGAAGGAATTGCGTGACCGGTTTAAACTTCAGATCGATATTAAGGGTGTGCTCAGCAAGTTCCCTCGGTACACCTGGCATGTCAGAAGGCTTCCATGCAAAGATGTCCCGGTTCTCACGGATGAACTCGATGAGCGCGCTTTCCTATTTTGGATCCAGATTGGTGCTGATGCTGAACTGCTTGGAAGAATCTCCAGGTACAAAGTCAACAAGTTTGGTCTCATCCGCCGGTTTGAAGTGCAGGGTTGGGTCATGCTCAGTGGTAGGCTTCTTCAGAGGGGTCATATCTTCCGGATCAACATTCTCCTTGTAAAACTTTAACTCCTCTGTAGCACAAACCGACTTAGCGTAAGCCGCATCACTCTCTTCGCAATCCAAAGTGATTTTCCGATTTCCATGAACCGTGATGGTTCCCTTGTGACCCGGCATCTTGAGCTGTAGGTAAATATAACAAGGCCTCGCCATGAACCTTGCATAAGCCGGTCGCCCAAACAGCGCGTGATACGGGCTCTGGATTCTCACCACCTCGAAAGTCAATGTCTCAGACCGGGAATCATGCTCATCCCCGAACACAACTTCCAAAGCGATCTTGCCCACTGGATACGCCGATTTTCCTGGTACTACACCATGAAAAACAGTACTGGACGGTTTAAGATTCTTATCTGTCAGCCCCATGTGGCGGAATGTCTCATAATACAGAATATTAATACTGCTTCCTCCATCCATAAGTACTTTGGTGAATTTGTAACCTCCCACCTGAGGTGCCACCACCAGAGCTAGCTGACCCGGATTGTCAACCCGGGGCGGATGATCTTCCCTACTCCACACGATGGGCTGCTCCGACCAGCGCAGATAGCGTGGAACTGCCGGTTCAACCGCATTAACTGCCCTCTTCTGCAGCTTCAGATCTCGTTTGCACAGACTAGTGGTGAACACATGATATTGTCCACCATTCAGCTGTTTCGGATTACTCTGGTAACCTGACTGCTGTTGATTCCCCTGATTACCCTGCTGGTTATTACCGCTATGGTCGTTCTGGTTATTCTGATTGTTCTGAAATCCAAAGCCTGAACTGCCGCCACTATGAAAACCTGGACCTGAACCGCCCGATGGGCCCTGGTCATATCGGAAGAGATCAGAGTTTTTGAACTGCCTCATAATGTTGCAATCCTTCCAAAGATGAGTTGCGGGGACCTCCTTGGTTCCATGCTTTGGACAGGGCTGATTCATCAAGCGCTCCAGATTCATCGCTCCACCGCGCTGGGGCGGTTTACCCTTACGACGCTGCACGTTAGCATTAGCCACAAAATCTGAACCCGCCTTACGCTTACCATTATTCCCATGGCCTCCCTGGTTGTGTTGTTGTTCCTTTGCACCATCATTCCTCTTTCCCTTCTCCGGCTTCTCATTATCAGAATCGGGATCCTTGGTATTATCAGAATCAGCATATTTTACCAATGCTGCCATGAGGGTTCCCAGGTCATTACAGTGGCGTTTGATTCATCCCAATTTTTCCTTCAGCGACTTAAACCGACAATTATGCTCCAGCGTGATAATTGCTTGGTCGGCGTTAATCCGGTCAGCCGAGTGCAAAACTTCTGAGACTCGGCGCACCCAATGAGTTGTGGACTCATTCTCGCCCTGAACACAAGCATCCAGATCTACAATGGACATGGGTTGTTTGCACGTATCCTTAAAGTTGGTGATAAACCGGGCCTTCAACTGATCCCATGACTCGATGGAATTAGCCGGCAGATTTTTCAGCCAGGTCCGGGCTGTTCCTTCTAACATCATCGTGAAGTACTTTGCGCAAGCCGCCTCATCTACATCCAGCATCTCCATTGCCATCTCATAAGTCTCGACCCACGCCTCCGGCGGCTGATCCGCCATGTAGTTAGGCTCCTTGCGTGGACCCTTGAAATCTTTGGGTAGACGCACGTTTCGGAGAGCCAGAATAAGGCACAGCACTCCCCAGGAACTGAAAGCAAGCCCAGTGCCTCTATCAACTGATACTGTTGGCTGAACCGGGGCGGGTTCGCAGCTGACGGATTGCTCGGCCCAGCGCCTGGCGTCTGAAAGAGATTTACCCCTTCCTAAACCGGCGGCAATCGTGACCGATATTTCCTTCACATCACATCCTCTGTCGCAGTCCGATCTAACATGAGCCGGTAATTCTGTGCTTGTATCTGTTGTGATTGAGCATTCAAAGCGGCCTGTTCCTCAGTCATCCTGATGTCCTCAGCCACCAGGTCCTCCTTAGCCTGCGCAATTTGCTCCTTTAATCTTGCAACCTCTGCATCGTGTTGATTCCGCGTGTCCGGAGTAACTGTCGCAGTTAACAAGGTCGCCCAAGCATCCATTAACCCGGCGAGAACCTGCGCCGGCCGGCGCACCGAGGCACCCGCCACGGCCGCAGATCCGATATCCATTGCCGCGGTAGAAGAAGACTGTAACACGGGCTGTGTGCCGGCCATGTAAATAGCAACCCGGCTCGGCGCTTCAAGGAGATCCGAAATACTGTTGCCATCGGAATACCCCTTAGGTATGCTGTCATGGATCTGGTACAAGGACTCAGTCTCCCCAGTGGATGACTCGCTGTCGGAATACACCATTGTTTCGTCCTCAGACACCGGTTCAGATCTGATCCCGTGGACACATCCTATGAACGCATGCTTCACGGCGGGCGTACCCCGGGCTGGACTCGCACGCTGAGCCGTCTCAACGAGGTAAGTGCAGATGTCCGGCTCAGGGCCCGGTTCACCAATCTTGCCAATGAAGACATGAATTCCACCGAAGGGGACCCGGTATCTGTACTCAATTGAACCTGCCTCGGGGCCCCATCCTTTGTCGTTGATGTAGAGCTTGCCGCGACGACTTTTGGTCATCCGGCCGATCACGTACCCCTTGAGTCCTTCAGAGCAGCCCTTCAAGAACTCGACACCATCGTGCGATAGCCCCACGGTGGGCGCCAACTGTCGTGGAATTATCACGTCAGATGTCCTTGTGAAAGGACTTAGTCGTGGAGCCATCGCTACAGGTTAGCTTGAAGGGGTTAAACCGGACAAGGGACACGAGAGTTATACTAGTTCGGCACCTTCGATGAAGGTAAAAGCCTACGTCTAGTTGTGATGGGATTGATTGGGTTTCGATGATCAGGGAGAGGAATACGCTTGCCTGAGTCTCGAGTTGTTCTTTTTCCGTCCCTGAACCGCCACCGGGTCGTCCCCTTATATACACGGGTTAACGCCCAGCCGGTTTACAGAGTCCCGAGGCCGACTTATACAAGTGTTCGGCTCGGTCTCTCCTTTTCTTATCTTACAATACAAGGTATATGTCTATGGCGGTTTACCACTATGGGCCCTAATCCGCCTTTGGGCTCCGGGCCTCTAAGCTTCATAGTGAAGCGCCATCTTCTGAGTCTTCGTGGGCTTCAATATGGTTGAGCGTGAACCGGTCCCTCCTGGGCGGTTTACACTCAGTAGTTATATCCCCAACAACTTCCATGCTTCCTTGTACGGAGTCATTCTCTGACAGCCCTCGGCTCCATTCGAGTGATTGCCCACCCCGCCATTGTGCGACGTCCCAAGCGCTACAAGCGTTCGCAGCTGCAGCGCTAGATCAAGCACACTATTGCCACCCAGGAAGCGGCGGAACAAGTGGCGGCTATTAAGTTTGATGAGCCCGCCCTCAACCTCTCCAGTGGATCACTCGACGATTCCTCAAAGGAGTCCGAGTCCGAGAGCATCGAGTCAATCACCAAGATTCTCATGGCGGATAACTCCGAGCACCGTGTACCCGGGTTACACGAAGCCCAAAGATGGCCGTATAGGTATGTCCCACGTCAACACCGATGGTGGCTTCCACGAACACAAATCGTATGTACCTCAGGCTCTCACCCCGGGAGGAGCGGGACGAGCTCCATCACAGGAACAACCAGCTCCTGAACACCCCCATCACTGGGACAACTCCTGAGGCATTAGCCATGGAGTCGACTCGCCTAGCCACCCTGGTCGAGAACGATCGCCTCAAATGGCTTCAGAAGGATCTCGACAAACACGAGCGCTGTCAACCCAGTTCCAGTTGGCACAGACGCCGGGTTTGTCCTGGCCCTACCCGAGTGACCAACCTCGTAAGTATCAAGTCCTTAGTACACCGTTGCAAAATCTGTCAGTTGCCACTCGGATCACGGATTCCCTCCAACCCTCTGGCTCCATGACTAGAGAGTGGATTCGGCAGATCTAGGGGCTCCTGTAGACGGCATTGTCACAGAATGCGGCAGTGTCCCAATCCAGAGATCGGATCCATAGCGCATCAGTGTGCACAAAAACCATCTAGTCGGCACACAGCCCGCTCGGTTCTAGCAGGCGCCGAGTCACTTCCTCCTCAAGAGGCCACCATGAAGATCGGAGGCGGGATTGAGTCGAGTCACCCTGGTGTCACAAAGACCATGATCGTGACCTGATGCCTCCACTAAGAGACGACATGTACAAGCGTTTGCTCTATGATGATAGGCGTACACACGGCGGTGATCGTAAGCCAAGTCCGGCTCGTCATACGAGGGACACTCGAGACCCTCTGTTTAACGCGAGATCTGTTCTTGCTTAGAGCTTGGTCAACAAAGGTCGTGCCCTACGAGAAGGCCGAGATCATGATATCCCGAGTGGTTTTATACCCTCAGGTCCCGAGTGTTTCAGCTGTTACATACGAGCAACAGAAATTCCCAATAACTTCAGAGCTCATATGGATGACATCATGGTTTAAGTCCAGGAAAGGTTCGGACCTCCTGACCGACCTCGTTGATACTTTTGTGAGCTTACACGCTTTCAGCATCAAGCTCAACCCAACCAAGTGTACATTCAGCGTACCAGCAGGCAAGTTAATCGGTTTCCTCGTCTCCGAACGAGGGGTCGATGCCAATCCCGAGAAGATAGGAGCAATCGTCCGAATGAAACAACTGGAACATCTACACGACGTACAAGCCTCACAGGCTACTTAGCAGCCCTGACTATGTTCATCTCACGACTCGGTGAAAAGGCCCCGCCGCTTTACCGATTGGTGAAGAAGTCCGACGGGTTCAAGTGGACTCCCAAAGCGCAGGCTGTGTTCCAGGAACTTACAGACTTGCTTTCCACTCAGCCGATGCTAGCTGCTCCGAGCAGCAAGGAGCCCTTGCTCTTATACATCACGGCCATGAGCCAAGTTGTTAGCACGGTCCTCACTATGGAACTGGAAGAACAAGGCAAAGCCTTCAAGCTCCAACGACCGGTCTACTACATCTCTGAAGTCCTCATGCCTTTCAAGCAAAGGTATTCGCATTATTAGAAGCTAGTATACGAAATCTATCTAACTGCAAAGAAGGTGGCGCATTATTTTCAAGAACACTCGGTCACAGTGATAAGTGATGCTCCTCTATCTGAGATCATGAACACTATAGATGCCACTGGCCGAATGGCCAAGTGGGCCATTGAGCTCCTCCCGCTGGACATCTGGTTCGAAGCCAAGAAGGCCATCAAGTCACAAGCCCTGGTAGATTTCCTGGCCGAATGGATTGAGAAAGAGCAGCCTGTCCTGAGTGTTCCCAAACACTGGACGATGTTCTCCGATGGCTCCAAATGCTCTGGGGACGGAGTGGTATTGGTGTCTCCTAAAGCCGATCGACTCAGCTACGTACTTCAGATACACTTCGAATCCTCCAACAACGAAGCTGGGTACGAAGCTCTCTTGTATGGACCGCTAATGACAATTTCTCTGGGAATTCGCCGACTGATGGTCTATGGCAATTCATGAAGGAAATATGCCCTAGAGACAATAATAAAGTTATTATTTATTTCCTTATATCATGATAACTGTTTATTATTCATGCTAGAATTCTATTAACCAGAAACGTAATACATGTGTGAATACATAGACAAACAGAGTGTCACTAGTATGCCTCTGCTTGACTAGCTCGTTAATCGAAGATGGTTATGTTTCCTAGCCATAGACATGAGTTGTCATTTGATTAACGGGATCACATCATTAGGAGAATGATGTGATTGACATGACCCATTCCTTTAGCTTAGCACACGATCGTTTAGTATGTTGCTATTGCTTTCTTCATGACTTATACATGTTCCTATGACTATGAGATTATGCAACTCCCGTTTACCGTAGGAACACTTTGTGTGCTACCAAACGTCACAACGTAACTGTGTGATTATAAAGGTGCTCTACAAGTGTCTCCGAAGGTACATGTTGGGTTGGCGTATTTCAAGATTAAGATTTGTCACTCCAATTGTCGGAGAGGTATCTTTGGGCCCTCTCGGTAATACACATCACTTAACCCTTGCAAGCATTGTAACTAATGAGTTAGTTGCGGGATGATGTATTACAAAACGAGTAAAGAGACTTGCAGGTAACGAGATTGAACTAGGTATTGAGATACCGATGATCGAATCTCGAGCAAGTAACATACCGATGACAAAGGGAACAACGTATGTTGTTATGCGGTCTGACCGATAAAGATCTTCACAGAATATGTGGGAACCAATATGAGCATCCAGGTTCCGGTATTGGTTATTGACCGGAGACGTGTCTCGGTCATGTCTACATAGTTCTCGAACCCGTAGGGTCCGCACGCTTAACGTTACGATGACAGTTATATTATGAGTTTATATGTTTTGGTGTACCGAAGGTTGTTCGGAATCCCGGATGTGATCACGGACATGACGAGGAGTCTCGAAATGGTCGAGACATGAAGATTGATATATTGGAAGCCTATGTTTGGATATCGGAAGTGTTCCGGGTGAAATCGGGATTTTACCGGAGTACCGGGAGGTTACCGGAACCCCCCGGGAGGTTAATGGGCCTTAGTGGGCCTTTACGGAGAAGAGGAGAGGTGGCCAGGGCTGGGTCGCGCGCCCCTCCCCCTAGTCCGAATAGGACAAGGAGAGGGGGGTGGCGCCCCCCCTCCCCTTTCCTTCCTGTCTCCCTCCTCTTTCCCCCCTCCCAAGTCCTAATCCAACTAGGAAAGGGGGGGAGTCCTACTCATGGTGGGAGTAGGACTCCTCCTGGCGCGCCTCTCCCCTTGGCCGGCCGCACCCCCCCTTGCTCCTTTATATACGGGGGCAGGGGGGCACCCCATAGACACAACAATTGATTGTTTGATCTTTTAGCCGTGTGCGGTGCCCCCCTGCACCATAGTCCACCTTGATAATACTGTAGTGGTGCTTAGGCGTAGCCCTGCATCGGTAGAACATCATCATCGTCACCACGCTGTCGTGCTGACGAAACTCTCCCTCAACACTCGGCTGGATCGGAGTTTGAGGGACGTCATCTGGCTGAACGTGTGCTGAACTTAGAGGTGTCGTACGTTCGGTACTTGATCGGTCGGATCGTGAAGACATACGACTACATCAACCACGTTGTGCTAACGCTTCCTCTTACGGTCTACAAGGGTATGTAGACAACACTCTCCCCTCTCGTTGCTATGCATCACCATGATCTTGCGTATGCGTAGGAATTTTTTTGAAATTACTACGTTTCCCAACAGTGGCATCCGAGCCAGGTTTTATGCGTAGATGTCATATGCACGAGTAGAACACAAGTGAGTTGTGAGCGATATAAGTCATACTGCTTACTAGCATGTCATACTTTGGTTCGGCGGTATTGTGAGATGAAGTGGCCCGGACCGACATTACGCGTACGCTTATGCGAGACTGGTTTCACCGCCACGAGCACTAGTTGCTTAAAGGTGACCGGCGGATGTCTGTCTCTCTCACTTTAGTTGAACCGAGTATGGCTACGCCCGGTCCTTGCGAAGGTTAAAACAGCACCAACTTGACAAACTATCGTTGTGGTTTTGATGCATAGGTAAGAACGGTTCTTGCTCAGTCCGTAGCAGCCACGTAAAATTTGCAACAACAAAGTAGAGGACGTCTAACTTGTTTTTGCAGGGCATGCTGTGATGTGATATGGTCAAGACATGATGCTAAAATTTATTGTATGAGATGATCATGTTTTGTAACCGAGTTATCGGCAACTGGCAGGAGCCATATGGTTGTCGCTTTATTGTATGCAATGCAATCGCCCTGTAATGCTTTACTTTATCACTAAGCGGTAGCGATAGTCGTAGAAGTATAAGATTGGCGAGACGACAACGATGCTACAATGGAGATCAAGGTGTCGCACCGGTGACGATGGTGATCATGACGGTGCTTCGAAGATGGAGATCACAAGCACAAGATGATGATGGCCATATCATATCACTTATATTGATTGCATGTGATGTTTCTCTTTTATGCATCTTATATTGCTTTGATTGATGGTAGCATTATAAGATGATCCCTCACTAAATTATCAAAGTATAAGTGTTCTCCCTGAGTATGCACCGTTGTGAAAGTTCTTCGTGCTGAGACACCACGTGATGATCGGGTGTGATAGGCTCTATGTTCAAATACAACGGGTGCAAAATAGTTGCACACGCAGAATACTCAGGTTAAACTTGACGAGCCTAGCATATAACAGATATGGCCTCGAAACACGGAGACTGAAAGGTCGAGCATGAATCATATAGTAGATATGATCAACATAGTGATGTTCACCATTGAAACTACTCCATCTCACGTGATGATCGGACATGGTTTAGTTTATTTGGATCACGTGATCACTTACAGGATTAGAGGGATCTCTATCTAAGTGGGAGTTCTTAAGTAATATGATTAATTGAACTTAAATTTATCATGAACTTAGTACCTTATAGTGTCTTGCTTGTCTATGTTGATTGTAGATAGATGGCCCGTGCTGTTGTTCCGTTGAATTTTAATGTGTTCCTTGAGAAAGCAAAGTTGAAAGATGATGGTAGCAATTACATGGACTGGGTCCGTAACTTGAGGATTATCCTCATTGCTACACAGAAGAATTACGTCCTGGAAGCACCGC
The DNA here is from genome assembly GCF_018294505.1 of Triticum aestivum. Lineage (NCBI taxonomy): Eukaryota > Viridiplantae > Streptophyta > Magnoliopsida > Poales > Poaceae > Triticum > Triticum aestivum. Next base: position 574,478,392 of record NC_057804.1, on the reverse strand, counting down.
TGGGTGCCAGACCTGCTGCAGGAGCAACACCAGATGTTGTGAACGTCTGGCAGAGCAAAGCTGATGACTACTCGATAGTTCAATGTGCCATGCTTTACGGCTTAGAACCGGGACTTCAACGACGTTTTGAACGTCATGGAGCATATGAGATGTTCCAGGAGTTGAAGTTAATATTTCAAACAAATGCCTCGATTCAGAGATATGAAGTCTCCAATTAGTTCTACAGCTGCAAGATGGAGGACAATAGTTCTGTCAGTGAGCATATACTCAAGATGTTTGGGTATAATAATCACTTGATTCAACTCGGAGTTAATCTTCCGGATGATAGGGTCATTGACAGAATTCTCCAATCACTACCACGTAGCTACAAGAACTTCGTGATGAACTATAACATGCAAGGGATGGATAAGACGATTCCCGAGCTCTTCGCAATGCTAAAAGCTGCGGAGGTAGAAATCAAGAAGGAACATCAAATGTTGATGGTCAATAAGACCACCAGTTTCAAGAAAAAAGGCAAAGGGAAGAAGAAGGGGAACTTCAAGAAGAACAACAAGCAAGTTGCTGCTCAGGAGAAGAAACCCAAGTCTGGACCTAAGCCTGAGACTGAGTGCTTCTACTGCAAGCAGACTGGTCACTGGAAGCGGAACTGCCCCAAGTATTTGGTCGATAAGAAGGATGGCAAGGTGAACAAAGGTATATGTATATACATGTTATTGATGTGTACCTTACTAATGCTCGCAGTAGCACCTGGGTATTTGATACTGGTTCTGTTGCTAATATTTGCAACTCGAAACAGGGGCTACAGATTAAGCAAAGATTGGCTAAGGACGAGGTGACGATGCGCGTAGGAAATGGTTCCAAAGTCGATGTGATCGCGGTCGGCATGCTACCTCTACATCTACCTTCGGGATTAGTTTTAGACCTAAATAATTGTTATTTGGTGCCAGCGTTGAGCATGAACATTATATCTGGATCTTGTTTGATGCAAGACGGTTATTCATTTAATTCAGAGAATAATGGTTGTTCTATTTGTATGAGTAATATCTTTTATGGTCATGCACCCTTGAAGAGTGGTCTATTTTTATTGACCTCGATAGTAGTGATACACATATTCATAATGTTGAAGCCAAAAGATGCAGAGTTGATAATGATAGTGCAACTTATTTGTGGCACTGCCGTTTAGGTCATATCGGTGTAAAGAGCATGAAGAAACTCCATACTGGTGGAATTTTGGAACCACTTGATTATGAATCACTTGGTACTTGCGAACCGTGCCTCATGGGCAAGATGACTAAACGCCGTTCTCCAGTACTACGGAGAGAGCAACAGATTTATTGGAAATCATACATACAGATGTATGTGGTCCGATGAATGTTGAGGCTCGTGGCGGATATCGTTATTTTCTCACCTTCACAGATGATTTAAGCAGATATGGGTATATCTACTTAATGAAACATAACTCTGAAACGTTTGAAAAGTTCAAAGAATTTCAGAGTGAAGTTGAAAATCATCATAACAAGAAAATAAAGTTTCTACGATATGATCGTGGAGGAGAATATTTGAGTTACGAGTTTGGTCTACATTTGAAACAATGCGGAATAGTTTCGCAACTCATGCCACCCGGAACACCACAGCGTAATGGTGTGTCCGAACATCGTAATTGTACTTTACTACATATGATGCGATCTATGATGTCTCTTACTGATTTACCGCTATCGTTTTGGGGTTATGCTTTAGAGACGGCTGCATTCACGTTAAATAGGACACCATCAAAATCCGTTGAGACGACGCCTTATGAACTATGGTTTGGCAAGAAACCAAAGTTGTCATTTCTCAAAGTTTGGGGCTGCAATGCTTATGTGAAAAAGCTTCAACCTGATAAGCTCAAACCCAAATCGGAGAAATGTGTCTTCATAGGATACCCAAAGGAGACTGTTGGGTACACCTTCTATCACAAATCCGAAGGCAAGACTTTTGTTGCTAAATTCGGAGTTTTTCTAGAGAAGGAGTTTCTCTCGAAAGAAGTGAGTGGGAGGAAAGTAGAACTTGATGAGGTAACTGTACCTACTCCCTTATTGGAAAGTAGTTCATCACAGAAACCGGTTCCTGTGACATCTACACCAATTAGTGAGGAAGTTAATGATGATGATCATGGAACTTCAGATCAAGTTTTTACTGAACCTCGTAGGTCAAACAGAATAAGATCCGCACCAGAGTGGTACGGTAATCCTGTTCTGGAGGTCATGCTACTGGATCATGATGAACCTACGAACTATGAAGAAGCAATGGTGAGCCCAGATTCCACAAAATGGCTTGAGGCCATGAAATCTGAGATGGGATCCATGTACGAGAACAAAGTATGGACTTTGGTTGACATGCCCGATGATCGGCAAGCAATTGAGAATAAATGGATCTTTAAGAAGAAGACTGACGCTGACGGTAATGTTACTGTCTACAAAGCTTGACTTGTTGCAATCGGGTCCAATGAAAATCTTTTGCGACAATACTAGTGCAATTGCCTTGGCGAAGGAATCCAGATTTCACAAGAGAACGAAGCACATCAAGAGACGCTTCAATTCCATCCGGGATCTAGTCCAGGTGGGAGACAGAGAAATTTTCAAGATACATACGGATCTGAATGTTGCAGACCCATTGACTAAGCCTCTTCCATGAGAAAAACATGATCAGCACTAAGGCTCCATGGGTGTTAGAATCATTACTGTGTAATCTAGATTATTGACTCTAGTGCAAGTGGGAGACTGAAGGAAATATGCCCTAGAGGCAATAATAAAGTAATTATTTATTTCCTTATGTCAAGATAAATCTTTATTATTCATGCTAGAATTGTATTAACCGAAAACGTAATATATGTGTGAATACATAGACAAACAGAGTGTCACTAGTATGCCTCTACTTGACTAGCTTGTTAATCGAAGATGATTATGTTTCCTAGCCATAGACATGAGTTTTCATTTGATTAACGGGATCACATCATTAGGAGAATGATGTGATTGACATGATCCATTCCGTTAGCTTAGCACACGATCGTTTAGTATGTTGCTATTGCTTTCTTCATGACTTGTACATGTTCCTATGACTATGAGATTATGCAACTCCCGTTTATCGGAGGAACACTTTGTGTGCTACCAAATGTCACGACGTAACTTGGTGATTATAAAGGTGCTCTACAGGTGTCTCCGAAGGTACATGTTGGGTTGGCGTATTTCGAGATTAGGATTTGTCACTTCGATTGTCGAAGAGGTATCTCTGGGCCCTCTCGGTAATACACATCACTTAAGCCTTGCAAGCATTGTAACTAATGAGTTAGTTGCGGGTTGATGTATTATGGAACGAGTAAAGAGACTTGCCGGTAACGAGATTGAACTAGGTATTGAGATACCGACGATCGAATCTCGGGCAAGTAACATACCGATGACAAAGGGAACAATGCATGTTGTTATGCGGTCTGACCGATAAAGATCTTCGTAGAATATGTGGGAACCAATATGAGCATCCAGGTTCCGCTATTGGTTATTGACCGGAGACGTGTCTCAGTCATGTCTACATAGTTCTCGAACCCGTAGGGTCCGCACGCTTAACGTTACGATGACAATTATATTATGAGTTTATATGTTTTGATGTACTGAAGGTTGTTCGGAGTCCCGGATGTGATCACAGACATGACGAGGAGTCTCGAAATGGTCGAGACATGAAGATTGATATATTGGAAGCCTATGTTTGGATATCGTAAGTGTTTCGGGTGAAATCGGGATTTTACCGGAGTACCGGGAGGTTACCGGAACCCCCCGGGAGGTTAATGGGCCTTAGTGGGCCTTTACGGAGAAGAGGAGAGGCGGCCAGGGCTGGGCCACGCGCCCCTCCCCCTAGTCCGAATAGGACAAGGAGAGGGGGGCGGCGCCGCCCCCCCCCCCCTCCTTCCTCTCTCCCTCCTCTTCCCGCCCTCCCAAGCCCTAATCCAACTAGGAAAGGGGGGGTCCTACTCCCGGTGGGAGTAGGACTCCTCCCGGCGCGCCTCTCCCCTTGGCCGGACGCACCCCCCCCCCCCTTCCTCCTTTATATACGGGGGCAGGGGGCACCCATAGACACAACAATTGATCGTTTGATCTTTTAGCCGTGTGCGGTGCCCCCCCTCCACCATAGTCCACCTCGATAATACAGTAGCGGTGCTTAGGCGAAGACCTGTGTCGGTAGAACATCATCATCGTCACCACGGTGTCGTGCTAACAAAACTCTCCCTCAACACTCGGCTGGATCAGAGTTCGAGGGACGTCATCGGGCTGAACATGTGCTGAACTAAGAGGTGACGTACGTTCGGTACTTGATCGGTCGGATCGTGAAGACGTACGACTACATCAACCGCGTTGTGCTAACTCTTCCGCTTACGGTCTACAAGGGTATGTAGACAACACTCTCCCCTCTCGTTGCTATGCATCACCATGATCTTGCATGTGCATAGGAATTTTTTTGAAATTACTACGTTTCCCAACAATTCAGACCTAGTGGTGAATCAAGTCATGAAGGAATAGGATATCCGCAGCCCTGCGATGACCGGCTATTGCAATGCCATTAGGAAACTAGAAAAACACTTTGAAGGGTTGGAGTTCCATCATGTGCCGCGACTCAAAAACCAAGCAGCTGATGACCTAGCCAAGATGGGCTCCACTCGGAAGGCAGTACCCAAGAATGTGTTCTTGGAACACTTGCACTCGCCCACGATCAAGGAAGATCCTTTTGTGGAAGATCCCCTGTAACCAGTCGGACCTTCCAATCCGATTGAAGTAGACATTCCCGCAGTAATTGATCTGGTCCAAGAAATATTGATCATCACTCCTGAGTGGACCAAGCCATACCTGGCATACTTGCTCCGACAAGAGCTCCCAGAGGATGAAGATGAAGTCCACCAGATCGTTTGCCGATCCAAAGCCTTCACTATCATGGGAGATCAGCTGTACAAGAAAAGTATGACTGGAGTCATTCAACGGTGCATATCCCCGGAGGAAGGGCAACAAATATTGCAAGCGGTTCACTCGGGGACATGTGGGCATCATGCGTCCTCTCGGACCTTGCTCGCCAAAGCATTCAGAGCTGGATTCTATTGGCCCCGAGCCAACGAAGCCGCCCGATACATAGTGGATCAATGCGTCGGGTGCCAGTTTTATGCGAACTAGTCACACAAGCCAGCGTCCGCCCTGAAAACTATCCCCTCACTTGGCTGTTCACCGTCTAGGGACTCGATATGGTTGGCCCTCTTCGGACCAGAGCGAGTGGCTTCATGCACCTATTGGTGGCAGTGGACAAGTTCACCAAGTGGATCGAGGCCAAGCCAATAAAGAAGCTGGAATCGGCCACCGCGATTCAGTTCATCAAAGAGATTATCTTTAGATTCGGAGTCCCACACAACATCATCACCGACAACGGGTCTAACTTTGAGTTGGACGAGTTCCGCAAGTTTTGTTACATCCAAGGACTTGGGTTGATTACGCCTCCATGGCGCACCCGCAGTCGAATGGACAAGCCGAGAGAGCGAATGGGCTCATACTTCAAGGGTTGAAACCTCGCCTCATGTGTGATCGGACTCATTCAGCAGGGGCCTGGGTGGCCCTCCGGGGCCTGCAGACGACCTCGGATCGATCCACCAATCGCACCCCATTCTTTATGGTGTATGGGTCAGAAGCAGTCTTACCGAGTGATCTGCTCCACAATTCTCCCCGAGTGGATCTTTATTGGGAAGCTGAAGCCGAAGAAGCGAGGCAGGATGGTCTAGACCTTCTGGAGGAAGAACGCGAGTCTGCGCTTATAAGATCAACATTGTACCAACAAGACTTGTGTCGCTACCATGATAGACACGTCAGAGGATGTGCTTTCCAGGAAGGAGACCTGGCGCTCCGAGTGGATCAATAGAAACCTCACAAGCTAGCACCCCCCTGGGAGGGACCATTTGCCATATCCAAGGTCTTACACAATGGAGCATACAAACTGTACAACTTTGCTAGAGGAATAGAAGAGCCCATAGCTTGGAATGCAAATTTGCTTCGCAAGTTTTATGCTTAGAATAAAATTTCTCCCTTGTAATAATTAGTCTGAATGAACTTAGATGAATAAAATCTGGATTTTCTCCATATATCTTCTAGTTCGACCTGCAGTCGCATTTCACTCAGGTGACTAATTGCATTCGACAACTAACACAACTCTAGTGGGAGTAGAGGTGAGAAAGCTTAGCTGTGAACCAGCTCTCACCTAAGTTCAAAAATAATTTGAGTGAGGATCTTCTCTACACCCGGGGGCTTAGCCGCGAACCAGCTTTCGCCTAAGTTCAAAAATAATCCGAGTGAGGATCTGCTCCACACTCGGGGGCTTAGCTACGAACCAGCTTTCGCCTAGGTTAAAAAATAATCCGAGTGAGGATCTGGTCCACACTCGGGGGCTTAGCTATGAACTAGCTTTCGCCTAGGTTCAAAAATAATCTGAGTGAGGATTTTCTCCACACCCGGGGGCTTAGCTGCGAACCACCTTTCGCCTAGGTTCAAAAAATAATCCGGGTGAGGATCTGCTCCACACTAGGGGGCTTAGCCGCGAACCAGCTTTTGCCTAAAGTCAAACAAAACATGAGAAGCAAATAGAGACTCAAAGGGTTTCAAACCAAAAGAGTCAATACGAATGTTTCCAAGACAAAACGAGCTTAAGGTTTGGCATAGTATTTCATTACATCAACCACCCGGCATTCCGGGGCAAATTTAATCAAGTCATTTTAAGCCTCAGGTGTAGGGCTAGCTGGGTCAACGAAGGTCTCGAGATCAATCCCGTCGATGATGTGAGTGGCAGCTTTAGCGAATGTCTCCATGAAATCCTCAAACTTGAGGTCCTTCTTGTTCACCACTCGGAGGTTCTTCGGCCTCTCCTCGTCCACGTTCTTGCAATGAACGCAGACGAGTGACAGCGCCACATCAGCTCCACTCCGAGTGGTAGACTTCTTCAAAGCTTTCACCCGAGCGGGGACTTTGTTCAGCCTCGTCATCACCGACTCCAGGTCCATCTGAGTCTCTTCGCCTGGCTGCAATTCCTTGTTGATCCGACCCAAGGCAACTCGGGTCCAAGTGATATAGCCCAATGAATTCTCCAAACGGTCTTCCAACCGGAGGATAGCGAGGGTTTCCTTGTCGGCGACGAGGGACCTAGTAGGATTCAGATCTCTGTCAAGCCGCTCTAGCTCCAGCTCCTTGTTGTAGCAATGCTCTGCTTGAAAAAAGATGATCCATGAGCGAATGATTGAATAAGATTTAGTGGCATATGGATTTTCCACTGGACCGAGGAAAAACTTACCGTGAAGTTTCCACGTGAACTCCTCGCAAACTTCCTCAATATGCGCCTCCAAGGCATCCTTCTTTTCATCAACTGTGTGACCTACTCCTCTAGTGTTTGCTTCTCCTGAGTGAAGGCACCAACATTAGCTTTGAGGTTCTTGGTCTCCTCCTCCAACCAGCTGACTGAAGCTAGCTTCTCATTGGCAAGTTTGGCCTTGGTCCTTGCTTCCCTCTGGGCTAGCACCATATCCTCATCCTTATACTCCAACACCTGCTTCATGGTTTCTAAAGAAATAGAAGTCCCGGGCCTGATTATGAGTTGGGCATTCTCTCTACGAACATCTGTCGAGGCGGAGTGTCTCGGATCAAACATAAAAACAGACTACAATAACCGACTGAAGGAAATGACTCACCTCCTAGAGTGGTTTTCTCCTTCTCCAGTCGGGCACTTTTAAGCTTCTCAGCATCCAGGTCCAGTCGAAGGGATATCACCTCCTTTTCCAACGCAGCATAATGGGATCCCAACTCACAGGCTCTCTGCAGCATATAGGAAGTAATCAGTCGCCTCCCCGAAGCAAGAATCAAAGAACTAACACACAGACATGATGTGGATCATAACCGAGTGGGACAATCTGGACCAGTACTAGATCCTAAAGTACCCTTGGTACCGAGTGGAACGAGCTTGACCAGTACCAAATCCTGAAGTACCTACTGACTACCGAGTCGTTCATGCACTACCAAGTGGTACAAGCTCGATCAATACCAGATCTTGAAGTACCCTCTGGTCCATCCTCACTCGGTTAGCCATTGAGTCGGTGATGAAGAAGATTGAGGACAACAACACAAGATGATCTACTTCATTCGGCTAACTTCCGAGTCGGCAATGAAGAAGATCTTACCTATCGACTCACCAGTAAATGGGTGTCGTCGAGCGTCCTGAATGCCTAAGTGATAGTTCTAAAGACTACAATCGATTGCCCGGAATCAACGACAGTCTTGGGGACTACACCTAGTGGGTGCACTCAGCGTGCCCCCACTGGAAAAATGACTTGTTGATGGAGCTAAAAAACCAAAAATAGCCTCGGGGCAAAGCAAACACAAGTTCTAAGACTACCACCGACTGCTCTAGTCAATGGTAGCCTCGGGGACTACACCCAGCGGGTGCACTCAGCGTGCTGCCACTGGATCATATCCACTCGGATACGCTCCGACTAGACTCCGAGTGTATACCAAAAACACACAAAAAGAAGTTCGAAGACTTTTGTCGACTGGCTCCAGTCGACAAGACCCTCAGGGACTACACCCAGTGGGTGCACTCAATGTACCCCCACTGAATCATGAACACCCAGTGGGTGTGCTCTGCGCAAACCCACTGACAGAAATCTTACCCAGAGAAAAAAGAAAAGAAAAACTTCGACTGGAAATCATACTCACAATGGTACTTACTAGGACATTGGTCTGCAGCACTGCGCCGGCGTCATAAGCCTCCTTCAGTCGGTAGCACATCAGCCCCGCCTGGATCAGAGCCTCCTTGCTCGCCCCCACATGATCCTCAGGGACATGGTACATGGGGAAGGAGGTAGCTGGCGTCAATGGAGCCGCAGGCCTCGGCCACGGGGCCGGAACCACCGCTGCTTCACTCGGAGTGGTTTGGGTAGACCATGCAGGCGGCACCACCGCTGACGAGGACGCCGAGCCACCTTGAGTTAGAGGACTTGGCCTCACAGTCTTTGCAGCAACCTTCGACGGAGAGGTGCGGGTCACTCGGCGAGGGAAAGCATCTAGCATGGGCGTGTTGGCACTCAGTGCTCCTTCCTTGGTGGCATCTGGATTGGGCGGGTCGGCCCTCTCATCGTCATCCAGCTAGATGACCTCGGGTGGAGCTGCACGAATTAACGAACCAAGGAGACCATTAGAATTCTGTCGGAGAAGGCCTGACAATCCCGAATCAATCGGCGTAACGTACCTTTGGAAGTGGCAGCGTTCACCGCATCAGCGTCATTCGGGCCTGGCTTGCGGGCGTGTAGGTACGCTGAAGTTGTCGAGGTGTCATTACTGCGGAAGTCAGAGAACACTCGATCAGCAACAGAAGTGGCACAAAAATAAAAAAGGGATTGACTAGAGCACTCACGTCGAGGCCACGAGCACCGCCACCTCGATCCCAAGGCACCGCGACCTTTCGGGGCTTGGAGGAGATCTACTTGGGAAACTTGGACTGCTTCTCCGCCGAGCTCTCAGCCTCGACACGAGAACGCTTCGAGCTCCGACTCGCCCGACCAAAGACAGTCAGCTGCTGAGCCACACTCGCCTTCCCCTTGGGGTCATGCAATGCCTTGGAGCGGGGTTCCTTGGGAGCTTCATAGGACGGAGAGGACTCCGGCTCCTCTCCCTCCTCAGAGCTCTCGTCCTCGTCACTCTCCTCCTTGTCATCACTCTCGTCGTTGTCGGATTCCTCCTAGTACCGTTGCTCGGTGTCACTCGTCACGTCTTTGGGTGACCGGTCCACCATCAGGATCTTGGAGATCATCTTCGGGAAATCCCGAAAGGTAAATTCATCACAACAACTAAAGTCAGGTACACATGAAATGATGCACACATGGACCAAGTGAGCATCACATACATATCTCTAGGGGCTACAAGTCCTTCGAATATGGAGGCACCCTCCTAGTCCCCCTCGGGTTGTCTCGGGCGCACGTGATGGCCTTGATCTTGGCCCCCATGTCCGTCTCGGCAAGCTCCTTAGGATGCACTCGGGTGGGATCACTTGGCCCCTCATACATCCACATCGGATGGACCCTGGCCTGTAGGGGCTGGATCCGCCGAGTGAGAAACACCTCCAGCAAGTCCATCCCGTTGACGCCGGCGTTCACGGTGCTAATGAGGGCAGTGGACAATATTTCGACCTCCGCCTTCTCCTCCTTTGGCACAGAGAGCGATGACGGATCCCTCACTCTCTCCGAGGAGTATGGTGGGAGGCCTGACCAAGTGTTGGCGCTGGGGACATCCCTGCAGTAGAACCAGGTGCCCTGCCACCCCTTGACGGAGTCAGGGAAGCTCACCTTGGGGAAAGATCTCCCTCTGTGAACCTGGATACCCAGACCCCTGCACAGATGGGTCACGTTGGTCATCTCACCAGTCCGCGAGTCTTTCTTGACGGTCATCGACCGGCAAGTGAAGATATACTTGAAGAGGGCCCAATGCAGCGGGCAATCCAAGAAGCTCTCATAGAGAGAGACAAAGGCCGAGAGGTAGATAACGGCGTTAGGAGGAGGAAGATGGAATTGCGTGCCGAAATAATCAAGAAACGCCCAAAAGAAAGGGTGGGGAGGCATGGAAAAACCCCGCTCAATGTGGGTGACGAGCAGGATGCGCTCATCCTCCTGGGGTGCCGGCTCGACCTCCCCCGCGCCCGGGCGATGCCACCCTTCATGCGGGATCAGACCCTTCTCCGCAAGCTCCTCCAGTCGCTGGGCCGAGACACGCGACGGGATCCAGTCTCTGCAACGCCGCCGGCCACCGCACCAGAGCCAGATGAGGAAGCCTTCCCCACCTTCTTTGCTTTCTCTGCCTTGGCCGTGGAATCCCTCGCCATCGCCCCGCACTCGAGAGGAGGAAGGAGGCGGAGGAGTCAGAGTGAGGAGAGAAAGGGGATCTGAGGCCCAGAGCTCTGCCCCCAAATCTTTTATACCCCCAGACAAAATCCTTAGCCAAATTTATCACCGCAAATCCCTGGATCGGCGGCCCGCGCGGTATGGCTTTGCACAGGACATGTGCAACACATGGCAGGGATCGTAGGCACAAATTGAGGAGCTACACCCCCACTTTCCCACTAACGCACGACGTTACCACTTCAGCGCGCGAACACGCGAATTCAAATCCTGAGGTTTTCGGGACAAATCAATCTGATTGATTCCAGCGATCCCTTTCCTAAAGGACGCACGTCAGTCCAACTGACCACCCTCCGCGGGGACCCGTGCACTCGGCCACGTTAAACACCGACTGAGTCCTCTTTAGGATCGTTATGTGACGAGCTTGACGCCCCTCTGCGGGTTCACTTGCCCCTCTCGGTAGGCTCCAAGGCACATGACTCGTAAACCTGGACTCGTAGGAGGCATGCGCTGGCGTTCCCCTGGGATAAGGAGTGGCATCTCTCCGAAGAGTCAGACCATGCACCGGCGTGGACACTCGAGTCGTGATGGCATGCCCTCACTCGGGCCCCTAGTCTATCTCCTCCGAGAGACAAAACGAATGCCACCGGGTTTTTTCTCGATGATCGATAGCACCCGGTCATCTGGGTAAACTTAAAGTCCGGAATCTGTTGTGTTTTCATCCAAGGAACAACAAATCATGATTCAGAAACATATTCCGAGTGTCTCTGCAGCACTCGGACTAAACCGAAGGGTCGGTTTGTTTGTCCTACGAAACCCCAACCGATTCGGGGGCTAATGATGTGGTCACCTATTACAGGTAGGGTCAAGGACCCATCATTTGGGACCCACATAGGGCCCATGACCGTCATAGGTAGGTCCCTTGATCATGCCAGCATTACATCAGGAGGTTCACTCGGACGGCTCTGCGATACTCGAACGATCACATGTCACTCGGCTGATGGATCAGTGGATCACCACTCGGACGTAGCGGACAGGAGGGCGTTGTAGAAGTTGCAACGGTCGAGGAATCCTAAGTCATCCACTAAATAGAGTTATAACTACTGTTACCTGTAACTGCTGTAGCAGAGGCTCATTACACTAGTAACTGTCTCATTCAATGACATTAATTGCCTCGGCGGCGTGGGAGACATGGGCTGCAGCGCACTCTATATAAGCCGGAGCCCTCTCCATAGCCGGGCACGTTCAACCTCTGTAACTATACCCATCAAATCAAAGCAAGTTTCAGGGCACGAGACGTAGGCTTTTACCTCCATCGAGTGAGGGGCCCGAACTCGTTAAACACCAAGTGAGGGGCCTGAACTCGTTAAACACCGAGTGTTACACCTAGCCGTAGCTAGTCTCTGCCCCTTTATTCGTACCACTAGTACTCATTGTCAGGATTACAACCCCGACATCGGCGGCCTCAGATCGTCCGGTACATAGCTTACTTTAGTTTAAGTTTAATTTAAATCTCGTTTGGTTTAGTTGAACTTTATTAAATTTAATAAATATCGTCCAGTTTACATGAATTTCGTCCATCTTTTTGATGTTTTTCGTTTGAACTAGCGTGGATGTTTGGTGCACGCGGTTGGATGTTCGGCTCTCAACAGACAGATCCAGACATGTTCGCGGTCATTTGATGTTGTCCGTTTTGGTGAACCGTGTTGAAGTTCCGTCATACAAATTATCCATCAAGTGTGTAGTCTAGTGGGCTGTGGATTCCTCTAGCCCCCGGGCGATACTGAATGAAATGAGAAAGTGAACCGTAAGTGGACGAATAGGAACTCACTATAAGATCCACTGACGTTGAGATGAGATCGAGGGTAGCAGGATGCCCGCTCCCAGTCTAACCGAAGTGTCACAGGTTTCTCGAACCTTCTAGTGCACTTGCTCGTGACCGCGTTGAAAGTTTCAAACCAGAGGATCCGGAAAACAACCAGTAGAATTAATTGCTAGCTGCCCCATCGGCCCACTTGCAATCCTCATCGTCAGCTTAACAAAGACGGCAGCGCACACAGAGGAAGTCAACTCACTTCATTCACGAGCTCTACCTTGACAAAAAGGAGAGCCCATGAGAAGAGGATAAACATGCTGAGTGCTAATCACAGGATAATGGAGTGGCCGGTCGTAATCGCGCGTCACGACGTACGCTAATTAACCACGCGCGGCTGCTGAACAGCCGAAGGCTCTGAAGGAAGGAAGCCACGGTGCACGCGAGGCCACGGCACTTGGTTGGGAGAAAAGCAGAAAGCAGCGCGGGTTCTCTGCACTTTCAAACACCACCGCCCGATTAATATACTCTTTACTTTCTGATCGAGGTGATTAGAATACCGCGCCTTCGCCAACCTTGATGCTTATCCTCTGTAACAATGGCCGAGAGTTTGGATTAGGTATTTTATGAGGATGGGACGACAAAGGTGCACAACGTACGTGATGCGCTCCTCAGTCCTCGCCCACCTCGAGCTTGGGGAGGCTGGATACGGCCGGCGGCCGGCCACTGATCTTATCCAGTTTCGTCCGGGATAGCAGATAAACCAACAATATCATAGTGTAAAGTTGTCCCGAGACATGGCGTCGATCCAGAAAGCTATATGCATGCAGTGCGTGCCATTGAGATGGTGCGAGACTGGAGCAAAAATATCGCCGCCTCCGCATAGGGGATCAGATAAGGCCGCCGTCGGTCACAAGAGCCGACATAGTGCGGATTGTTACTCGTATCAATAAGAAGATGGTGGGAAACAAGCGCATCAGAGCTGAAGTTTAGATTGGATTACTGACGGACTGACGTTGAAGCCAAAATACAGTATGCAGCCCTAACTTTTCGTGGAATCAATGGGAACAGTGTGTCAGCGTACTACCTATCATTTATCAAAATTGAATGAATGATACGAGTACCAGTCAGCTATGTCTGCCATGATTCACATGCAAAGAAGTAAGAAAGGTGATTGATGGGGGACCATACACTCCGAGTCAACACCACCTTCAGAAAAAAGGAGTCAACGCCGGTGTCAGTGCTCGATGGTGGAACTTGAGGGCCCTGTTGATGATCATTTCAATCTCTTCCTTCCCGTTCTTGGTGCTTTTGGTGGTCTCATGCCTCTCTTTCGTCCTAGAGTTAAGAGCTGCAAAAAAAAGAAGAGTGAATTCCGTTTTTTTACCTCCTATTTTGACATTTTTACACTAATTACACCGTTTAGCAGGATTTCATCAGTTTTACCTCATTTAGTAAAAGTGTTGCCACAATTTATCCTATTTAAAATTTTATGTGCGTTTTGACCGGCTAGTCCCAATTGTGGGGTCCAGCTGTCATGCCACACCGACGGGTTTTCCCTACCTTTTTCTTTACTGATATAATCTGAAATCATGTATTTTTTCTTCTTGGTATTATCATACACGACCTTAAGTATGACTCCATGGATCAGATTAAAAGTGGTGTAGATATACTACTTTACTAACTCTGATGCACCTACATATCTGAATATTTGGACGGGTGATGCAATCGATTAGGAGTGAGCCAGTTGCGTAGCCAGGATCAATGAACGCCAGGGCCAAGCTTGCATCTACACTAGAGTTAATTACACAGAAGTATCACAATTGATACATTAGAAGCATATTGGTACCAAGTTTGGTAATTTTTACGTGTCAGTATCAACTTTGGGGTGAGGCATTGCAGAAAGGACTAAGCGACGTATAAAAACGTATTGACGGAGAAACAGACAGCGGAGCCCGCCTGTCGGGGGCTTACGTGGCATCTTCTTTTACAGAAAAACCCCTCGGTTTATATTTAATCACACAAAGGGTCTCGTTTGTGGAAAAAAACTCAAAACCTGCAAAAATAAATTACGCGCGCCCGTGATCAATGAACGTCAGGGCCAAGCTTGCATCTACACTAGAGTTAATTGCACAGAAGTACCACAATTGGGCCGTTAGAAGCAGATTGGTACCAAGTTTGATATTTTTTACGTGTTAGTACCAACTTTGGGGCGAGGCGTTGCAGAACGGACTAAATGACGTATAAAAACGTATTGACGGAGAAACAGACGATGGGGCCCACCTATCAGGGGCTTACGTGGCATCTTCTTTCACGGAAAAACCCCTCGGTTTATATTTAATCACACAAAAGGTCTCGTTGTGGAAAAAAAACTCAAAACCTCCACAAAAAAATACACGCAACCATGAGGATTCGAACCCACGACGGACTGCCCGAGGGAAAGGCCCGATGATCACAACGCTATGCCAATCCGTTAGATAAATGTGATGCTTAAATGTTTTTATATTATCCTTAGAAACCATTTTTGTTGCTGGACAACTGTTTCATTTTTTTAATGCGTTTTTTTGTTTCGTATTTCTTTTATCTTTTAAGACAAGTCCTGGCCTCCTTCCGGTTTTCCTTTTTAAAACTTTTGCGCATCTCTTTTATATATAGGTTTTTGTATTTCTTTTATATATAGGTTTTGAAATGTACACACTGATAATTGATGCCTTTTTTGAAATGTGGCCCCTGACAGGTGTGTCCCACCCATCAGTTTCAGCGTCAATACATGTACATTTCAAAAAAGGTTCGACATGTATGAAAAAAATATTGTGTAAATTATTTTTAGTTTTCTTTTATCTTTTTAGATCTTGGGTATTCTTCCGGTTTTCCATTTCTTTTATTTACGCACATTTCTTTTTTATATAGGTTTTGTAGTAAACGGTGAACATTTTCTCAGTACTCGATATATTTTAAATTTATACTGAACTATTTATTATGCGATATTTTTGTAAATACACACTGAAAATTATTTTATAAATACATACTGAACACTATTGTATAACATACGAACAGTTTGTTATACACACTGAAATTATTTATACTGAATACTATATGAACACATTTTTTATTTTTTAGATGAACATTTTTAATATATACTAGCAAAAGGGCCCGCGCGTTGCAACGGGTTAAACAAATCCTCGCTCGTCCTAGTTTATGATTCCACTTCTCTTGCTTGCCACCATTGTCGATGATGGTCATGTTATCCACCTATTCACGACGAATGTGATCAACCCCGAGGTGATGAGTTTGGTCATATTACACGACTGTATAGCTTCACATCAATGCCCAGAGGGGCCAAACACGGAACATAGTTTTCTGAGGGGGCAAAAGAATTTTCTGATTGTTTATTAACCCCCTCCTTAAAGAAATCTTCACATATTGCTAGTGCATTACACTGTAGCACACCGCTTTTACGATCGCCTCCCAAGTCCCCAAGCTGTAATTCCTCGGACCTGTAATGATAGTAGGTGCCATTTTTGTATCAATCTTTTATTTTAAAGAAAAACATAATAAAAACTTTTAAAAGAGTAGACCTTAAAATAAAATTAGAGAGAAAATGGTCGGAGCTAAAAATCACTACAGAACCAACGGGAATATACTAAACTGCATTCGACATACTACCACAGAATATTTCATCATTATGCATAAACTTCGGGATAATAAATTTGTCAAAATGGAAAGGGGACCAGGAAACAAAGTGTAAAAATCATCCCAGCTTTTGGTAACAAAATGAGTGGCACATATTATTACTGAAATTTCTGTGCAGATCAAAAAGAGCTATCCGCTTTAGTACCAACTTCCACTTTGCACCATTTTTCAGTGTGTAATGTAATGTAATCATGTGTTCTGAGGAATAATTTCAAAATTAGAAATAGTTAGCTGATCAACCCCGAGGTGATGAGTTTGGTCATATTACACGACTGTATAGCTTCACATCAATGCCCAGAGGGGCCAAACACGGAACATAGTTTTCTGAGGGGGCAAAAGAATTTTCTGATTGTTTATTAACCCCCTCCTTAAAAAAATCTTCACATATTGCTCGTGCATTACACTGTAGCACACCGCTTTTACGATCGCCTCCCAAGTCCCCAAGCTGTAATTCCTCGGACCTGTAATGATAGTAGGTGCCATTTTTGTATCAATCTTTTATTTTAAAGAAAAACATAATAAAAACTTTTAAAAGAGTAGACCTTAAAATAAAATTAGAGAGAAAATGGTCGGAGCTAAAAATCACTACAGAACCAACGGGAATATACTAAACTGCATTCGACATACTACCACAGAATATTTCATCATTATGCATAAACTTCGGGATAATAAATTTGTCAAAATGGAAAGGGGACCAGGAAACAAAGTGTAAAAATCATCCCAGCTTTTGGTAACAAAATGAGTGGCACATATTATTACTGAAATTTCTGTGCAGATCAAAAAGAGCTATCCGCTTTAGTACCAACTTCCACTTTGCACCATTTTTCAGTGTGTAATGTAATGTAATCATGTGTTCTGAGGAATAATTTCAAAATTAGAAATAGTTAGCACGGACCCGAAATCGTCATAATAGGTACATCTGATCGTGATTTGTGTTCCAGCTAAACAAAACCAGCCCTTAGCTAGAAAATCTAGAAACACGAACCAGCGTTTGACAGTCAGACTCAAACAAAACATTCATTATACCCCATTCTGCTATTGCCTGTGTTGCCGATGTGCATTCATTTCGTTAACTGAAGAGCAATGAGTATGACAGGGCGCCGGAAGGAATCATCAAAAAAGACTTACAATCCAGATGTTGTCCACACCACAGAGTACAACAGCAGCCAACTTGGATCTGAAGGGGTTCCACACCCAGTACTCAACCTTGGATCCGTCCTCGTTCTGTACAATAAGAAAACAACAATAAACATCAGTCTACTGCATCTGTAGAACAGTAATGAACATCATTTCAGAACAGCACCAATAAGTGTATCTCTCAGCCAGTAATTGCATCGTTTACATATAGGCATAAAAAAAGTGCATCTTTCAAACAACAATGAACATCATTCACAAGCTCTAGAAGCAGAACAGAGCATAAAAATCCATCAGCAGAATCTGAAGCCAGTGAATATATCTAAAAACTACTGACATAAGTGTATCATTTGCTCTTGTAGGAACTAAAAATAGTCGAATCTAAGCTGATAACCCTGCTGAATCAAAGCTGGTTTACCATGTGCTATCGAATTTCAATTCTGTAGCAGTGGAATTCTGGACAGTGTTTCAGGAATCTGTACAATAATGTCAAAGGGAAGGTAATTTAAGATGGCATCCAATTAGTTCAGTAGTGCTTAAAAAATCTAATTAGTTTAGGAACAACAAAACTTTAATAATAAGTACATGTATAGTTCAACATTAAAAGATGAGCAAGTGGAAAGAAACTGACACTAAGAATGGAATATTAACAGGAACAAAACTCCGACTGAACTTGTTCAATTTTTTTTACAGTTCCATGAATGCAGAACCAGGGCACATTGTTCAAAGAGTTTTGGTTAAAACATTTTTTCAGACAGTCAATAATTTCAGCTTGTAAATCCCCAAAATTTCTCGAAAAAAAACCATAATAAATAAACATGAACATGCTCTTATTTGTTGTTCCAACATCAAGAAATAAAGATTGGGCGCGTATTGGCTGCATCTCTGTCGGGCATCGTGGCCTCGTATTGGATATCTTTGCTTCTATATTTTCAATCTGCTGGGTGTCCAAGCGCATACAGGATGTCATTACTCTGCGTATTTGAGCATCTAAAAAAATAAGTCAATGGTGCATCATGTTAAAGGAGAAGAACAATTATACTATCGAAGAACATCAGCACATAATTCAACCTGATCTCAACTCCACATGTCCTGGACACCAAATCCATTTTAAGTACACATAATTAAAAGCTGCTAATAGTTCTGTAGTTCTGCTAAAAAGCAAGTTGGAAACTATCATTAGCAAAATATTTGAGCACCTACTCAATGTTTATATTCAAAACTGAAGTATCCAGCTTGTTAGAAAAAAAATATGCAAGCAACATGATGAACAACTCACCATAACTTAATTTTTGTAGATACATTGGACTGTACAACATGTTCACTTCTGAAAACAAATTACACCAGCCTGAATGCCTGATACACCAAAGAAAAGCCTGAAAAAAAATGAAGTTCAACTCCTCATAAGCATAACATCAAACATGGTGTGGGCGTAATATCAAGAACAGAGGCACACATTAATTTGGGAAGAATGCAGTTGTCAATCCATGAGAGGGTGAGAGACAAAGAGAAAGAGATAGATCCTGAAGGAGAGGAGCAGCAACATCAGCCCGTGACCACCAGGATAGGGAAAGAGATGAGAGGTACAGCGGAGCTCCTTGTCTACTGTAACTGCAAGTGCTACTTATTACACGGCAACAGTAGAATCTTGCATCCTCTGTATAAACAAAAAGCAAATCTTATACCTTGAGGAGTTGGGGTGGTGGAGGCTTGAGCGTGGTGTGCTGCCGGACTGAAGGAGCCGCCCAGGTGGGGAGCGGACCAGCCAGATTGGATGAAATGACTGCCGGAGGCAGAGCAAGGTGGCGTTGAGCTCAACCAGCGAGGGGATGGGCGCATCGAGCAGCAGATGGGGGCGTCGAGCAGGGCGTTGACCTTAACCGCCGTCGTCCTAGTACGGTACTCCACAACGGAAGGGCGCCACCGTGTCAGCCCGCATCGCTCGTCGTCGACCAGGGAAGGGCGTCCAGCAGAGGTGGCCGTCCTGCTTCCCCAACGACCGGGAGAGGAAGGAGGCTAGGGGAGGTGCGCCATCCAGCGATTCGGCGTGCCTTGCTCTGCCTCTCTCTCCGTCCAGCGTCAGCCACGCCGCCGCCGCCGGTTGCCCCGTCCTCGACCAGATCTGGACCCCACTCCCCTCACCCGAATCGACGCGCCCAGCCTCCTGCGTCGTACAAATGCGCCACCACACGCCGGAGGACACTGCGCCCGGCCTACCTTGCCCTTGACGCCGGTGTTGACTGCTCCTCTGCCTCGCTCGCCTACACCGCTGCCGCAACCGCAGACGACCTGCTGCTACTCGTTGCGGAAGAACAGAGGCCGCAGCAGAACTCGGCGCATGGGCGACGGGGCGACGCCGGAAGCAGAAGAACGCCGCGACGACGAGGGCGGCGCTGGCGTGATGCAGACGAAGCAGACGCGAAGGCCGACAGCAGGGGCACGCCTCCGGGCGATGGAGGCCGAGAACAGGCGCCGGCGGCCGGGGGCAGGGGACTTGACGCGGCCGGCGTACCATCCTCCATGAACGCCCACGGCGTCCGCCTTCTCCTCCGCCTCGGCTATAGCCGTGCAGCAAGCCCACGGCGTCCGCCTTCTCCTCCGCCTCGTCTGTAGCCGCACCCATGGCGTCCGCCTTCTCCTCCGTCGCGGCTTGCCGTCCGACGAAGGCGCCGCCCTCACCTGCTCATGCTCCGCCATCGCTGCCGTCGCTGGAAAGGGAGGAGTTTTGGATAAGATGAATCAGGGACCGCGGACTGAATATCAAACAAACGTAGGGTCTTTTTTGTAAAACCGAAGCGTTTTTCCAGATTCACTAAAGAAAGGACTGCGAGTTCTATTTTCGAAAAGCAAAGGGACTTTTTTATAAAAATGGCGACGACGTACGACCAGAAACACTACGTGGTTTATTAGTAGGTAAAGATATATATATAGTAATTTTTATATTATGCGATATTTTTTGAAAACACACACTGAATATTATTGTATAAATACACACTGAATACTATTGTATAATATACGATGAACAATTTTGTTATATAATTGCATTTTTTTTAATATACAATATCTGAAAAAATGCGGCATAGAACAAAATTTGGTGTAAATTTTAAGAATGTCAAAAGTATTGAAATAATGTACACCATTTATTACAAAACCTATATATAAAAGAGATGCACAAAAGTTTTAAAAAATGAAAACTGGAAGAAGTCCAGGACGTGTCTTAAATAATAAAAGAAATACAAAACAAAAAAAACGCATTAAAAAACGAAACAGTTGTCCAGCAACGAAAGTGGTTTCCTATGTATAGTATTAAACATTCAAGTACCACTTTATCGAACGGAGTGGCGTGGCGTAGCGTAGCGTAGTGGTCGCCGCTATTTTCCCTCGGGTGGTCGGTCGCGTGTTCAAATCCTCTCGGGCGCAGGTAAGATTTACCTTTATTGGTTTTGAGTTTTTTTCGCAAACGAGGCCCTTTGTGTGATTAAATATAAGCCGAGGGTGGCGTAGCGTAGTGGTCGCCGCTATTTTCCCTCGGGTGGTCGGTCGCGTGTTCAAATCCTCGCGGGCGCGGGTAATTTACCTTTACTGGTTTAAAGTTTTTTCCGCAAACGAGGCCCTTTGTGCGATTAAATATAAGGCGAGAGGTTTTTCTGTAAAAGAAGATGCCATGTCAGCCCCTGACAGGCGGGCCCGCTGTCAGTTTCTCCGTAAGTACACGTTTAGTCCGTTCTGCAACGCCGCGCCCCAAAGTTGATACTGACACATAAAAATTACCGAACTTGGTACCAATCTGCTTCCAATGCCCAAATTATGGTACTTCTGTGCAATTAAATCTCTACACTAGCTACAGTGGGGAATAGTAGCTGTAGAAATGAACAGTATACAAAGGATTATGTCTCTACGCCCCAAGCCATGGCGGATGTAATAGGATAAGTGTTTAGTTTTCTACCTTGTGTTTTGCCTGCCGGTTGTGGCTATCCTATTTTTATTTTATCTCTCCACACTCTCTTGCTAGGCTCTCAAGATGTTGGGGCGAAGACCTTGTTTTTTTTTATGAAGACCTTGTCAGGATACCACCAGATGCTAATAGAATGATTAGTAAATTTTTTTTGAAGGGTGATGGAATGATTAGCAATCCACATTTATCCACCAGATGCCGTCACGAAGGAGTGAGATCAATTTCTTTTTGTGGTGAAAGGAGTAAGATCAGTTTTTTTGGAGACAAAGGAGTAAGATCAAATGATATACCATAGCGTGAAACTTTGACCCTGGGCCGGGAATTTTGGGCCAGACTTTAAACAGCCCAGTCTTTAAATATCAAGCCCGAGTATGACCTGTCTTGGCCCAAAACATATAAATAATAAAAATGAGTTTTTTTTATAAATTAAAGTACACTATTAAGCCTATTTGAAATTAAAAATTGTGAGGTGGGCTTGGAGTAGAAAACTGGAGTCGAAACTTTCTACCACCTACAAATCTTCGCTCAAGCAATAGTTCACACATGCTGATATTTATTTTCAACCCACCATTAATTGCTTAACGAAAATACATTTATGTCCAAAGTTTCGGTTCATTACACAAACTAAAGATATGCTAACAAGCAATAAGAGATGGAGAGAAAGGGGACAATGAGTTGAAACAGCAGCAGGAAACCTGCTGCCAAGAGCTCAACATCAAAACTCTAGCCATAGGGCGAAAACCTGCTATTGACACATGCTGGATGGTTTAATAATCATTAGACAATAGTAAAGATTTTGGCTGAAGCAATAGTTCACAAATATTGTCTGCCGGTTACAAAGTTCAAAGTTTCATTGCTCGTAGTGATCTTATGTTAACATTACTACTTCCTGCCTGCCTCTAGTGGTCTAACCCAAGTAGCGTGTCCACTGGTGGAAAAAGGGCCTTTGGTCGCGGTTCGCAACTGCCATTAGTCGCGGTTGCGCAACCGCGACAGACCGGGCGCGACTAAAGGCCCCCCCCCCTTTAGTCGCGGTTGCTTAAGAACCGCGACTAAAGGCCCGTCCACGTGGGCGCCAGGTGGCCGTCGGGGCGGAGGACCTTTAGTCGCGGTTCTTCTGGCCAACCGCGACTAAAGGCCGCCGCAGGTTTAGGGTTTTAGCCCCCCCCCCTTAAACCTGTTTTCTGTTTAATTTGTATTGTTTTATTTCTTTTGTGCTTTATTTTAATTTTGAAGGAGTTTCATATATTCTACGGTACTACATACATGCATATGAATGTACAATTTCAAATAAATTTGAAATTAGAACCAAAAAGAATTCAAGAGGAATATACAATATATATTCAATATCATCGGATGACCATATACAATTTTGAACAAGTTTCCATACATGATTTAATGCATATAAAGTTCTACGTCCTCGTAATAGTGTTCTCCTTTAGGATGGAGGACTTCCCTGCTGAACCATCCAGCTAGTTCCTCTTGAAGTGGTCGGAAGCGAGCTTCTGGACTAAGCATCCACCGGAGGTTATTCCTCTGAGCATTGGTATCACTCGGAACCCGCTCAGAGGTGTATCTCCGGATCATCTCACAGACATAGTATCCACATAGATTGGTCTCCGGTGGCTGAATATCCCCAGCATTCTTAGCCTTTAACATTTTGAATTCTAGCTCTTTTTTGAATTCACCGACCTTTGTATCTACGAACCGTCTCCAAACCCTACGAGGCAAAGAAAATTAAATGAACAAGAGAGTTATTAATTAGTTACTTGATATTAGGAAATGAACGAAATAGGCCGATCGATATAGAGCGCAAATGAATGAAAATAATTACTTCTGCAGCATTCTTCTCATGCCGCCCCAAAGCTTTGGATCCATATTCACAGAGTCGTGGACGAGACATTCTGAGGTGTTAACTTTAATTACTAGCAGAATCCAGTGGAACCTGCGGACACGATACATGCACAGTACGTCATGCATAACTCATCGATTAGCCGGCCACATACCATGCATGGAGTAAACAAAAGAGAATGTGCTCAAGACAGAAACACTCACTCAAAATGGTAAGGAAATAGAATATCACTTTTGAGTTCCTGCTTTGTAAGAAACTGCCACAGGTCTGCCTCCACGTCGGCGGGGTAACGCTCCAACACATGTCCATTAACGATGTGTGGGTCAATGAACCCAACATCATGGATGTTCCTTACTCTGCATTCCTTAATCTTCATTCTACATGTATAATAGCGGACACAACAATATAGTTAGGACATATATATAGTGCAGGCAATATGAACGAGATGGGGTAGAAATTAATAAATCACTTACAGAACGTAGCAACTGATGATAGATTTATCGAGCTCGCGCAGATTGAAAAGCTGGAACAATTCACTCAGTTCAATTTGTACATAGTAATGTTTGAAGTGATGCTCATGTCTAACTTCCGCATAAATATATTCTTTGGCGTTTTTATTTTTTATGTAACCCTTGTACCATTTCAGCAGACCTTTCATTTGTGGAGGTAGATCCTTTTCCTGCGCAGGCTCGACGAGAGGCCCATTCTTGACATATGTAATTACTACCTCCTTCACTGGCGCCTCATCAAGGCCTAACAGTTCACGAAGAGTAATACCTAAGTTGGCTGCTTGTTCTCTGGCACTCGTTACAGTCAATCCCTGTGCTGCCGCAGCTTGTATGATCTCGGGGTCATCCGGACAGAAGGCTTCCACTATAAGCGGGGCAATCGATTGTTTACTTTGTTCCCCGAGCTGGGCAACTTGTTTCCCGCTTTTTTTACTTTCGGCCTTCTCCCGCTCTTTGTTCTCCTTGAACATGAGTGCCTGCCTGCGAAGTTCACGTGCATAGTCGTTAGGCAGATTCTTCGCGGCTTGGGACGGTGTGCTCAAAAATGACTTAGCCCACTTCTTTTGCTCATCAGAAAATACTGGCTTGGGCTCGGGCTCTCTTTTCTTCTTGCAGTCCGCCTTCCATTTCTCCAAATCAGCAGCCGCGGCCGCGTCGACTTCCTCGGCACTACGTTCCCAAGGCCTTGTGGGGAGAGGCTTCAGTGATGGCTCCGGTACCTTTGTGGTCTTAGGTACATAAGGGTCCGGGTTAATAATCCAGGACTGCTTCTGCTTCTTTGCCGGAGGTGGATTGGGGGGCGGCGTCTGATCACCCGCCGGACGAGGACTGGGGGGCGGCGGCTGATCACCCGCCGGACGTTGTGGACTGGGGGGCGGCGTCGGCTGACGTGACGGAGGTGTAGGTGAACCGCCACCACCACCACCACCACCACCACCACCACCACCACCGCCACCGCCACCACCACCACCGTAGGGGGGTGGACTTGTTGTCCTTGGCGCCTCGCCTGGAAACTTGATAAACTTCTTTTGCCATAGAATGAAATGGCGCTTGACATCTCCAAGTCTTTTCTCCCCTTCAGGTGTAGCAATGTCAATCTCCAGGTCCTCAAACCCTTGGACTATGTCCTCCACCGTGACACGAGCATAGCCATCTTGAATGGGGTTGTTGTGGTGGAGTGCTCCAGGTAAACATGGTAAAGCACTGCCGATGGCTACCTTCATGGACATGTTCCCGATAGGATAATACAGATGACATTCTTTCATCTCCTTTATATCGTCCACGGGGTAGCGAGGATGCTCCGGTGAAGTAATTTCGACCACCAGAGGCTCCGGTGCAGTAATTTGGACCACCAGAGGCTCCGGTGCAGTAATTTCGATCGTCGGTGCATCTGCACCAGCCGGTGGGGCCTCCGTGGAAGCCACGCTGCTTCTCCGCTGCTGGCTTCCGAGATCCGCTGGATGATCTTCATGCTGCACCCGAGCTGCATCTCTTTCGGCTACTAGTACACTCATGGTTTTCTTCATCACATCCATTTCCGATGCCAACCGCGCCACAACATCTGCTTCCCGATCCATCTTTCTCTTACGGCTTCTGTAACCGTACGGGTCATCGTTCTGGGGGAACCCTATTTTCCACGGAATGTGCCCCATGCCTCGTACACGTCCTCCGTGTTCAGGATTCCCGAGGGCTTTTGTCAGCGCGTCGTTCTCTCTGTTGAACTTGATCTTCCCCTGTTGAGCATCCCTCATTGCGTTAATAAGGGCTTGGGTGGGTTTAATTAATTTGCCCCGGTAAACACACTCCCCTGTCTCCGGGTTCAGCGTTCCCCCATGCCCGTACCACCAGCTTTTGGCCCTTGGGTCCCATCCCTCCGTACCTGGACGGATTCCTCGCGCCCTCAGCTCGTTCTCCATCTTCTCCCACCTAGGCTCCCAAAGGCGATACCCTCCTGGCCCCATAACATGATTGTACTCCTTCTTAGCCGCATTTTCCTTATTTTTTTCGATATTTGAATGAACTGCTCCGATTTCTTTTGCTTCACAAATTCTGGCCAATCATCTTTCAGTTTCTCATATTGTCCTTTGAAATCCGGAGTCTTGTTCTGCTTGACAAAGTCATGGGCTAGATTTTGCTTGAATTTCCGGAATGCGTCGGCCATCTTATGAAGAGCGAACTGTTTGACTAGCCTCCTCCTCTCCTTGTTTTCCTCAATCTTGTTACCCTCCTCATCGAATTTGTTGTATTCCGGAGGTAGAACGAAATGTTCCATAAGCTTCTTGAAGCAATCTTTTTTTGTTCTCTTATCGACAAAAGTGAAACCATCAATTCGTGCCTTCTTTGGCTCATTCCACTCCTGGACGGTGATCGAGACGTTGTCTCTAACAATGGCTCCGCATTGGCTGACAAACTTGGTGGCGTTCTTGCGGGGCTCCAGCGGCCTGCCGGTTGCACTGTCGACAACCTCGATGGTGCATGTTTCTCCTTGTTTCATCGTCTTGGTTGCGCCACGCTTTGACGACGTACTCGATTGTTTCGACGATCCGGCCGAGGGCTAAAATAAGAAAGAGTCGCGCGCGTTAGTACACACATATTTATTCAAATCAGTTAGTTTGTATCACCAGAGGCTCAATGTATATATATACCTCGGCGCCGGAGGTGGTTGCTACTTCCATTTGAAGATCGTCGTTTATCGACGTTTGTTCGGCATCATCTTGCTGACGGCGCCCTTCATCTTCACCGTCAAGGTTCAGATAAGAAGAGATATCATCTTCTTCTTCTCCGGTCGGCACATATAGAATATCGCCGTTTATGATGCCGAACATATGTGCTTCACCGTCCGGATCATAGTTGTCCATAATCGGGTCAGCTCTATCGTCCGCCATTATGTCAGTCCTGAAAACATGTAGTAAAAACAAATTAATTAAGTGAAGAAGGGGGGCGGTGGCGGTGGCGGTGGCGAAAGGGCGGTGGCGAAAGGAGGGGGCGAGGAAGGGGTGGGAGAGGGTGTCGCGGTAGAGCGCGAGACGGGGCGGCAGACGACGGCGTCACGGAGAGGGGAGGCAAGGACAACACATTTATAACCCTCGCCGTCCCCTCTCGATCCCTAAAAAAACACCGCGCGCATCGCCGCCCCCCTCGCCGCCCCTCTCCGTATAAACAAATTGTCCGAACAGAGCTTGGAGTAGACTGGCTAGGGTTTGGCCAGGGATGCGGATGGAGACGAATATATGTGGGGTCGGGATGGCCCATGTGCAGGGCGGGGGGTGCTGGCCACACTCTTTTTTCTTTTCTTTTTCATTTCATTTCATTTTTTCTTTTCCTGTTTTTATCCTTTTTTTCTTTTCTTTTTCATTTCATTTTTTCTTTTTCATTTCATTTCATTTTTTCGTGTATTTCAAAAAATTGATTTTATTAGACACAAAAAAATTCATCAAAACAAAAAAATATTAATGAATTCCAAAACATATTCTTTCTTCTTTCTTTCTTCTTTCTTTTTTCTTCTTCCTTTTTTTTCTTCTTTCTTTTTTTCTTCTGTTGTTTTCTTCCTTTTTCTTTTTTTCTTCCTTTTTCCTTTTTTCTTCCTTTTTCTTGTTTTTCTTCTGTTTTTCTTTTGTTTTCTTCTTCCTTCCTTCTTCTTCTTCTTCTTCTTTCTTCTTCTTCTTCTTTCTTCCTGCAGGGCGGGCGGCAGGGCGGCGGGCGGCGGGCGGCGGGCAGGGCACGGGCGGAGGCGGGCAGGGCACGGGCGGAGGCGGCGGGCAGGGCACGGGCGGAGGCGGGCAGGGCACGGGCGGAGGCGGGCAGGGCACGGGCGGGCAGGGCACGGGCGGAGGCGGGCAGGGCACGGGCGGCGGGCAGGGCACGGGCGGAGGCGGCGCTCACTGGGGACGGGGGCGGCGGCGCGCAGGGCTTCGGCGTCGGCGTCGGCGTCGGGGCAGGGCTTCGGCGTCGGCGTCGGCCGGGGCAGCGCTTCGGCGTCGAGAGAGAGCAGAATGGGAAGTGGCAAAACTGCTAAGTGCAGTATTTATGGACGCACCTTTAGTCGCGGTTGGAGAGGCGGACCGCGACTAAAGGTACCCTTTAGTCGCGGCCCGCCACCCCAACCGCGACTAAAGGGTGCCCTTTAGTCGCGGTCCGCCTCCCCAACCGCGACTAAAGGGTTTTGGCGCCGCCTCCGTTCCCGCGCAGAAAGACCCTTTAGTCGCGGCCCGCCACCCCAACCGCGACTAAAGGTATCCTTTAGTCGCGGTCCGCCTCCCCAACCGCGACTAAAGGGCTGTGCTAGAACTGGCGCGGTGCGGTGGGATGTTTAGTCCCACCTCGCTAGCCGAGAGGCTTCGACAGTGGTTTATAAGCGCGGCTGCGCTTACCACTTCGAGCTCCTCTCAAATGCAGGCTTACGGGCCTATTCTGTCACTGTGTGCCTGTGGGCCTACTGGGCCTTCTGCGGGCCTGAATCCTGGCCCTTTAATGGGTTTCTAGTCGTATTCAGGCCGTGGTGGCCCAGTAGGTGGCATATTTTCTTTTTTTCTTCCTTTTTTCCTTTTTCCTTTTTTCTTCTGTTTTTTCTTATGTTTTTCTTCTGTTTGTTTTTTTCTTCTGTTTTTCCTTTTTTCTTCTGTTTTTTTCTTCTGTTTTTTTCTTCCTTTTTCTTCTGTTTTTTCTTCTGTTTTTTCTTCCTTTTTCCTTTTTCCTTTTTTCTTCTGTTTTTTTCTTCTGTTTTTCCTTTTTTCTTATGTTTTTCTTCTGTTTGCTTTTTTCTTCTGTTTTTTTCTTCTGTTTTTTTCTTCATTTTCAAATCTTAAAAATACAATTATATATCAAAAAAATCAGAAAAATAAAACTAATTCATTTTAAAACCCCTTGAAGGTTTGACAAAAGGTTTGATACAATAAATTATTACACATCATTTCTTCCCTTGTGTCCCTGCTTGCTTACGATTGTGCCGTATCCATGGAGCATCCTCATCATTTAACTTAATGCTTGGGTCGGTGTTCACTTTGAAGGGCGGAATTTCAGCAAACATATTATAATCTTCTGACATGTCTGTCTTGTCCTCCACTCCCACGATGTTTCTTTTCCCTGAAAGAACAATGTGGCGCTTTGGATCATCGCATGATGCACTGATCGTTTTCTTATCTTTCCGTTTCCTCGGTTTGCTACTCATGTCCTTCACATAGAAAACCTGAGCGACATCTTTCGCTAGGACGAATGGTTCGTCAAGGTAACCAAGATTGTTGAAATCCACCATTGTCATTCCGTATTGCTGGTCCACCTTTACCCCACCTCCTGTTAGCTTGAACCATTTGCACCGGAACAAAGGGACCTTAAAGGAGGGTCCATAGTCAAGTTCCCATATCTCCTCTATGTAACCATAATATGTGACCTTTTGCCCATTCTCGGTTGCTGCATCAAAGCGGACACCACTGTTTTGGTTGGTGCTCTTTTTATCTTGGGCGATCGTGTAAAATGTATTCCCATTTATCTCGTACCCTTGGAAAGTCGTTATAGTCGAAGATGGTGTCTTGGCCAACATGTACAGCTGATCTACAACATCATTGTCATTCATTAAATGTTTTTTCAACCAACTGCCGAAAGTCTCCATGTGGGCCTTCCTAATCCAGGATTCAGGCTTCCCCGGGTTGTCCGAGCGTAAAATATTCTTGTGTTTCTCAAAGTACGGAGCCACCAAGCTGGAATTGGTCAGTACAGTGTGGTGTGCTTCAGTCAGAGAATGGCCGTCCATACATATCGTTGATTTCCTTCCGATCGTGCCTTTTCCACTTAGTCTCCCCTCGTGCCGCGATCGAGGAAGACCAATCGGCTTAAGGTCAGGAACAAAGTCAACACAAAACTCAATTACCTCCTCATTTCCATAGCCCTTGGCGATGCTTCCTTCTGGCCTAGCACGGTTACGAACATATTTCTTTAATACTCCCATGAACCTCTCGAAGGGGAACATATTGTGTAGAAATACAGGACCGAGAACGAAAATCTCTTCGACTAGGTGAACCAGGAGGTGCGTCATAATATTGAAGAAGGATGGCGGGAACACCAACTCGAAACTGACAAGACATTGGATCACATCGTTCTGTAACCGTGGTAGAACTTCTGGATTGATTACCTTCTGAGAGATTGCATTGAGGAATGCACATAGCTTCACAATGGCTACTCGAACATTTTCCGGCAGGAGCCCCCTCAAAGCAATCGGAAGCAATTGCGTCATAATCACGTGGCAGTCGTGAGACTTCAGGTTTTGGAACTTTTTCTCCGCCATGTTTATTATTCCCTTTATATTGGACGAGAATCCAGACGGGACCTTCATACTGCTCAGGCATTCAAAAAAGATGACCTTCTCTTCTTTGGTCAGAGCGTAGCTGGCACGACCTTGAAACCATTCCGGATGCCGGTCATCAGGGTCTTTCAAACGTTGCTGGTCCTGCCGTGCTTCCTTTGTATCATTTGTCTTCCCATACACGCCCAAGAAGCTTAGGAGGTTCACGCAAATATTCTTCGTAACGTGCATCACGTCGATTGCAGAGCGGACATCTAGGACTTTCCAATATTCTAGCTCCCAGAATATAGATTTCTTCTTCCACATGGCTGCGTGCCCGTCAGCTCCCTTCGGAACTGATTGTCCGCCAGGACCCTTTCCAAAGATGACTTTCAAATCCTTGACCATATCAAATACCTCAGCACCAGTGCGTTCCGCAGGCTTCGGCCGGTGATCTGCCTTGCCGTTGTAATGCTTGCCTTTCTTTCTTACTGGATGAATTTTCGGAAGAAATCGACGATGCCCAAGGTACACGTTCTTCTTACAATTTGGCAAATGTACACTTTCAGTCTCATGTAAGCAGTGCGTGCATGCATTGTATCCCTTATTTGACAGTCCCGAAAGGTTACTAAGAGCAGGCCAATCGTTGATGGTTACGAAAAGCAACGCTCGTAGGTCAAATTCCTCTTGTTTGTGCTCATCCCACACACGGACACCACCCCACAGCTGTAAAAGTTCATCAACTAATGGCCTTAGGTACACATCGATGTCGTTGCCGGGTTGCTTCGGACCTTGGATGAGCACTGGCATCATAATGAACTTCCGCTTCATGCACAACCAAGGAGGAAGGTTGTAGATGCATAGAGTCACGGGCCAGGTGCTATGGCTGGAGCTCTGCTCGCCAAAAGGATTCATGCCATCCGTACTTAGAGCAAATCTTATGTTCCTTGCGTCAGCTGCAAAATCTTTGAACCATCTGTCGATCTTTCTCCATTGCGTTCCATCTGCGGTGTGTCTCAACTCCCCGTCCGACTTACGGTCCTCTTTGTGCCATCGCAACAACTTGGCATGCTCTTTGTTCCTGAACAGACGTTTCAACCGTGGTATTATAGGAGCATACCACATCACCTTGGCGGGAACCCTCTTCCTGGGTTTCTGGCCCTCAACATCGTCACCAGGGTCATCGCCTCTGATCTTATAACGCAATGCAGTGCATACCGGGCATTCATTCAAATTCTCGTATTCACCGCGGTAGAGGATGCAGTCGTTGATGCATGCATGTATCTTCAGAACCTCTAAACCTAGAGGGCAGACAACCTTCTTTGCTTCGTACGTACTGGCGGGCAACTCGTTATCCTTTGGAAACATATTCTTCAACATTTTCAGCAAGTTTTCAAATGCCGAGTCAGCTACACCTGCCTCTGCCTTCCATTTCAGCAAATCCAGTGTGCAGCCCAGCTTTTTCAGACCATCATCGCATCCGGGGTACAGCGCCTTTCTGTGATCCTCTAACATGCGATCCAAATTCTCCCTCTCCTTTTCAGTTTCGCAGCGTCTCCGTGCATCAGCAATGGTCCGACCAAGATCATCAACGGGATCATCACGTGCCTCTTCTTCACCTTCCCCTTCACCTTCAGCATCCTCCATGAAAGTATCACCGAAATGAGCAAGATAGCTTTCATCGATGAAATCATCCCCTTCTTCATCTTCTTCCATTATAACCCCTCTTTCTCCATGCTTGGTCCAACAATTATAGCTTGGCATGAAACCGTGCCGAAGCAGATGCATGTGAACATCTCTTGAGGAAGAGTAACCCTTCTGATTCTTACAGATAACACATGGACAGATAACAAAACCCCCCTGCTTGTTCGCATTAGCCACTACGAGGAAATCTTTCAAACCCGTAGTGAACTCGCCGGAGAGTCGGTTACCGTACATCCATTGCCGATTCATCTGCATTATTATAATATAAAATATATAATTAACCATCATGCATTTGTTAAACTAACTAGCTACAAACAATATAAATTAAACAATGAACTGCACACATGCATATTTTATCAATGACACACATGCATGAAAGGTTCAAGTTGCTAACCGCGATCGAGGAGGAAAAAATAAATGAGGAACCTCAAGTGTGGCTCCAACACTTCATATCATGTTTGTTTCACCCTCTTAGGGTATTTCATCAAACACCTTGTGTGCATAAGAGGAACCAAAAGCAAACCTACACCCCCTTGTGAAGCTTGTGAAGAGAAGTGGCACCAAATGGCTAAGTGAGCGTGCTGAACTGGTATATATAGGGGAGGAGCTTTAGTCGCGGTTGGCCTGGACAACCGCGACTAAAGGCCTTTGCGCACCTTTAGTCGCGGTTGGCCTGGCCAACCGCGACTAAAGCCCCTCACATGCACCAGCTGGCCACCGAGCGCCCTGGGCCCAGGCCTTTGGTCGCGGTTCGTCTGCCGAACCGCGACTAAAGACTTCATTAGTCGCGGTTCCTACAGTTTCGCGACTAATGGGGCTGGACGGAAGCCTCTTTTTCTACCAGTGGTCATACAAGAAGATCTGGGTTTTAATGCTTGGTGGTAGTGCAATGGTCGCACCCTTGGGCGCCAATCTGCGTGAACGCTACCGTGAGCTTCGGCACGACATTGGCAAGTGCGACCCGAAAGCCAGTTGAGCACTGCAGCTCCATGCTCCCATGACCGGCGTCAATGCATCCATGCAGGTGTGCCTCGCACATTCCGAGAATGTACCTCCCGCGTTGGCGGAAATGGTCCCTGACAAAGCCTTCGAAGCCCTGTGGCGGCCGGCGCAACAGGTGGAGCATGGTCCGGAGAGTGAGCAAGAAAGCGTTCTCATTATAGGGCAGCTCTTGACGGTGGCCCTCTGGTCTGTCGATTAGGTGCTCATAGCCGGCCTCGTTGTAGAAGGGCTGGTCATTGAGGACGAGGGCCCGGAGGGAGACGACGACCTGAAGGAGGCTTGATGTCCCTGGCAACCAGACCTCGGTGCCCTCGCCGCTGAAGGTATTGAGCAGACTGAGGCACACCGTACCGGAGGTATACAAATACTAAGAAGACTAGGCCTGGGTTCAATTTTTCTGGTTTTTTTAGAATTTTTTTACCGCTATTGTCAATTTGGCGCGTGTGACTCGGCTATTCCTGTACGTGGGCTCTTTTTTTTTACTGGGGAAGCGTTTTGCACGTTCTGGTCATCTCTGTCGGTTGCCGCTTTGACTAGGCTTTCTGGTTTCATCTGTTCGCTTCTTGTTTCTTGTGCGCTCGCCACGATGCTTCTTGTTAGGCGGTTGGCGCTGTTGCCGGGTATTCTAGATCGATCGGGCTGTCTCTAGGGAAAAAGATCTGGTTGCCTCTCCCCTATATATATGGTCCGTGCAATCCTTTTTTGTCCCCCAACGTGCAACCCTCCCCACCGCCGCCTCCTGCTGCCGCAACCCCTTCCCCGCCACCTCCCCTCTCTATGCCTCTCCACCTGCGCTCGGTCACAGGGAGGGGTGGCGCGGAACTCGGGCCGCAGCGGCATGCCGGCCCCGTCGATGTCCTTGCCTAGAGGTCGCAGCCGCCGCGTCGAACTTATGCCTACCGTCGGTACCCGCCGTCTCTAGCCCGTGTCGTCCATGTCACCTCGGCCTGGTCAGCACCAAAGCCCTCACAAGGAGTCGCTCAAGCTTCCTGTCGATCCGCCTCGACATGATCTGTACGACGGTG
Organism: Triticum aestivum; assembly: GCF_018294505.1. Taxonomy (NCBI): domain Eukaryota; kingdom Viridiplantae; phylum Streptophyta; class Magnoliopsida; order Poales; family Poaceae; genus Triticum; species Triticum aestivum. The sequence continues at coordinate 574,444,501 of NC_057804.1, read as the reverse complement.
AGTATACGATGGCTGTCTTCTCCTCGCTATTCTGGCCGTGAGTCATGTTTCCCCGTATTCTGCGTCGTGTGCGTGCTTCCTGCTTGCTCGGGCTCCTGCTAGGTTGTGTGCATGCACGGCTTATGTGCTGCTGCATGTGTGGCGTGTGGGGCTGTGGGCTTGATGCGTGTATGTATTAGCTAGATGATGGTCTCATGATGAAGGGTGTTATCTATTTTTTTTAGTATGCCTCTTTGCTTCTTATCACCAGCAAAGTCAGTCACTACAATGATGCATAATTCCTGAGAACTACAACTAAAAGTGAATTTGAATATTCAGGAGCAACTACATTGTTCTATAAGTCGCAGGATGTTGCAATTCATTGTAGCTAATTACTGTATGATAGTACACAGCCAGTAATAATGAGGATATGGATTATCCTTTTTAGAGAAAGGTCAAACGAAGGGAAAGGCCATTGGTTTGGGTTATCCAATCTACACCAATTCTGATAATCTAATTTTGATAGGTTACATTAGAAAGTGGCTCGACATGTGTATTTTGGGGGACCTCCATAACTAGAGAGTGGCTGGAGTTGGGTTGTAACTTAAGGCAGTCATCCGACCATACTATAGTCAGCACTAGGTAGCAGGTGAGTTGGCCCTGTTTTTGCTTCCGTTTTGTTAGCTAGAATAGATAGAACAACGTAGAGACTGATTTAGCTTGGAGTTGAGCTTACTTTTCATGAGGAGGTCAGGAGCAGAATTTGCCTCTAGAAATAGATCCATATGGACATCATGGTTCCAGCTTAATGGTTCCTTCAATTATGGGGCTGGCAAAAATATGTAAAATCGCCATTGATTTTCCATTTTTGCGGATCCCTGGATATTGGATTTACAGTTGCAATTCCATGAAAAAACTGGATATTGGGTTGACAATTATCACATGAGCTAGGCAAACAGAAGCTGTAATTTTTGCTGCTGTTTGCTTCTAGGTTCTTGTAACTCTCCTCCCGTGAATTTAGAAATTCTGGTGAAAGAGGTATTATTAGTTGGCATAATTATTAATGGTTTGTTTATGTTGTAGTGCCCCTCTTTGGTGTAGAGGAACTCTCACAATCGGTATAAGTTTATGGGGGAAGGTTGATGCTATTAGAAATACAGAAATTAAAAGCTTTCAGGCCATACGAAGCTAAGGTATGATCTTTATAGATGGTATTTCCTTCTTTTTTTCTTTTTAGCTTCCTTCTGCGGGTACTTACGAGGCCCCGTTAGGTTCCTAGGATTTGCTGCTGTTCCAAACGAAATTTGGCTTTCACAGGTTTTCTTTCCTTTTAGCTGTTCGGTTCAAAGGAAAGCTACTCAACATTCCACAGGAAAAACATTCCACAGGAAAAGATCACTGGGTATGCACATTTCACGGGATTGAACAAATCCACACGGAGCTCATTTTTCGGCGGAATCTCGAGGCAAAACAGAGGAATTGTACTGTTGGGCAGAATTAAATTTTAATCATGTGGCCGTTCATGAGGTGAAAGAAGAGAACAGCAAGTGCGGTGCAAATAAAATATTGTGTTAGCTACTGTTCATTACTACTTAAGTTTTTCACTGTTCATTCAATCCAATCCTACGTAGTTTCCCTTTCCTATGTTCTCTGTAACTGCAGCCCGAACGGAGCCTGAATCATTATGATGTTTATTGGTTTCAGACCATATGGATGTGAGGTATGATCTTTCTAGCAAATCTGCAATGATGCTATTTTCTTATTTCTATCCTTTGATAAGGCCTATAAATTATTCAAAAGAGTTCTCATAAAAAAAAAGAGATTTGGAGTGTTTACATATTTTTATTTTAACCTTCTTGAGTTTTTAAGTTGAGAACAGATGCTTACATTTCATTTGGAGAAAAAGAGAGGAGAAATTCATAGATAGCTTTGTCGAAGAATTACTGTCAATAATGCCAGTTGCCCCAAAGATGCGCACTACGGGCTTTAACCTAGCAAATGGAGGGTCAGCGGACAAAAGCCAAAGCAGAATGTTACACATGACTGCCCTTCATAAGCATATCTGAAATTTGAGTAATTATAGGCCATTATATTGATTGTTGGAAATGCTACAACCTACAAAGGCATCAACCCCTTGCCCAAAAGGAGTAGCAGCAACTACGTTTTGTCTCTAATGCATGTTTGGCTGAAATTCCCCCTCCTATTTATTGCATAGCTCTCACAAATCAGACAACCTACAAATGGACAGAAGGGAGGGGATATTCTACTTAAACTATGTGATATCAACAGCGACTCAGGCTTCACTTTGCTTTGTTTTTATGACTTATCACTGCTATATTGTTAAAACTTGTACTGAAACAGTGTACTACTTGCAGAGGAATTCTGGCAGTTCATCCTCACTGTTCACCCATCTGAATGAATGTGAATTCGAGCTATGATTATTTATCTCTGTTTATTTATAGTTTTGCTCTTCTCTTTTTCCAGCAAAGTATACATCAACAATAAACACTAGATCTGTGTATATTATAGATATGTAAGTAAGCAGTAGACTGGATCTACAGATTTGAACTAGAATCCCTAAAGCAGGTACGCGTACATGTATACATCTGTGTGTCCCTGTTGATGTATCTTACCTTGACAGAGGAGGAAAGGGCTGACGGCCATCTTTGTGAGGCTCAGAGAAGTTCTCGACGAAGCAGAGCACACAGCGTCCCATGTCGAACCGCGGGCATGGCTGACATGGTGTGAGAAAAGGGGGATTAGACAGAAGGACATGTAGCAGTCGGGTGAGTAGGTAGAGTCAATCGACGTGACCAACCTGCAGGAAATGAATGGCGTGAATGGTGAAACTTCATCGGGACTTGCCGCGCCTAGCTCTGGGCGGCGCCACTTCCCAATCGTCAGTGTGAGCAGGAGGAATCGGGAGTAATGCACCTTGAGTGCTCTCTGTATTGATCTCAGGTATATATAGGCTACCTTACAACAAGGTCAGGCGCGGGGCGCCGGACGTGGGCGATCGTGTGATCGTGTGTGTATGTACGTTCTATACAGGGTTGACTAGGTTCGGTTAACACTCAGCCGCAGCACAAGCTGGATCGGAACTCCTGGAACACTGGGGTTGGGAGGCCCTTGGTGAGCACGTCCGCAAACTGCTGCTGTGTAGGAACATGCAGGACACGGAGATTGCCCAGAGCAACCTTCTCGCGCACGAAGTGAATGTCCAGCTCGATGTGTTTCGTGCGGCGGTGATGAACCGGGTTGGCCGCCATGTACATCGAGGATATGTTGTCGCAGAAGACGACGCTGGCCTTGGGCATGGGCACAGAGAGCTCGTCGAGAAGTTGACGTATCCAGCAGCTCTCGGCGACCGCGTTCGCGACGGCGCGGTACTCCGCTTCTGCACTGGATCGGGATACCGTGGCCTGCCGCTTGGACGACCAGGAGACCAGGGACTCGCCGAGGAAGACGGCATATCCAGAGGTGGAGCGGCGCATGTCGGGGCAGCCGGCCCAGTCGGCGTCGGAGTAGGCGACGAGGTCGAGGGTGGGCGTGCTCTGGAGATGCAGCCCGTGCGCCGTCGTGCCCCGGAGATAGCGAAGGATCCGTTTGGCGAGGGAGAAGTGGACGTCGCGGGGATCGTGCATGACAAGACAGCACTGCTGGACGGCGTAAGCGATGTCGGGACGCGTCATTGTCATGTACTGGAGCGCGCCCACCAGACTGCGGTAGTCGGAGGCGTCTTGGACTGGGGCACCGTCGAAGGCAGAGAGCTTGGCCCGCGTGTCCACGGGCGTCGGTACTGGCTTGCAAGCTTGCATGTTCGCCCGTTGCAGAAGCTCCTCAGCGTACTTCCGTTGCGAGAGGAAGAACCCTTGCAGGTTGCGGGTGACCGCAATGCCGAGGAAATAGCGAAGGGGGCCGAGATCCTTCATGGAGAACTCGGCGAAGAGGAGGCGTTGCAGGTGCTGGAGGAGCGTAGTTGAGGAAGCAGCGAGGACGATGATGTCAACGTAGAGGAGCATGTACGCCATGTCGCTGCCACGACGGAGGATGAACAACGATGGGTCGGAGCGGGAGCTGACAAAGCCGATGTTGCGCACGTAGGCCGCAAACTGAGCGAACCAGGCACGAGGCGCCTGCTTGAGGCCGTAGAGGGATTTGTCGAGGAGGCACACGTGGTCGGGGTGGTCGCCGTCGACGAGCCCAGCGGGTTGCTGGCAGTAGACTTGCTCGGAGAGACGCCCATGAAGAAATGCGTTGTTGACGTCCATCTGGTGGACCGGCCACCCGCGCGAGGCAGCGATTGTGAGAACCACACGAATAGTAGCAGCCTTGACGACCGGGGAGAAGGTCTCGTCGAAGTCGACACCCGGCCGTTGGGAGAAGCCACGGACGACCCACCTCGCCTTGTATCGCTCCAGAGTGCCGCCAGCCTTGAACTTGTGGCGGAACAACCACTTTTCGGTGACTATGTTGGCGCCGGGGGGACGAGGGACGAGCCGCCATGTCTTGTTCTCCATCAGCGCCCGGTATTCAACCTGCATCGCAGACAGCCAACAGGGATCTCGCAAAGCAGCACGCACACTGTCAGGCACGGGTGAGATGTGGTCGGGAGCAGAAGCGGCACGGTTGGTGTGGTATTTAGGATTAGGGAAGAACTTGCCAGCTTTGGCACGGGTCTGCATGGTGTGTGTGGGGACGATCGCGGTGCGGCGACGAGGCGCAGGTGATGTAGGGCGTGAGGAAGATGGGTCGGGAGAGGGTAGGTTCATGGCAGGCGGGTCATCGGCTATGGGGGCGTTGTTGGTGGGAGTGATGGGCCTAGGCGGGGAAGCTGCCATGGCAGCGGTTGGGGGTGGGGAGGATAGGGTAGCTGGTTGTGTGTGGGTTTCGGCGGTAGTAGTGAGGAGCGGCTCGGCATGATCAGGTGAACGGGCGTGGGAGGTAGTGGATCGCAGTCTACGGGGGATGGGCGGGTTGTTCAGATCATCGAGAAGATCATGCGAGGTGGGGGCGGCTGGTTTGTCATGGAAAGGGAAGGTATCCTCGTCGAAGATAACATGGTGTGAGGTGATGACACGACCAGTCGCACGGTTCAAGCATCTGTATCCTTTGTGGTCGGTGGAGTAGCCAAGGAGCACGCACGGGGCGGAGCGAGGGGCTAATTTGTGGGGGGGAGGTGGCGACGAGGTTTGGGTAGCACAGACACCCGAATACCCGCAGAGCGTCGTAGTTGGGGTGGACGCCGTACAGCAAAAAGAAGGGTGCGCGGTCATGGCGTGGTCGACACGGACGACGGTTGAGGAGGAATGTCGCGGTGAGGAGCGCCTCGGCCCAGTACGCGTAGGGCATGTGTGCATGTATGAGCATGGAGCGCGCAATGTCATTAAGCGTGCGTAGAGCTCGCTCAGCCCGCCCATTTTGTGGGGAGGTGTACGGGCAAGACATGCGTAGTGCAACGCCGAGGAAGGAGAAGAGCTCGCAGGAGGCGCGGTTGTCGAATTCGCGCCCATTGTCGGTCTGGACAGTGAGTACAGAGAGGTTGAACTGGGTGTGCACGAAGGCGAAAAAATTGCGAAGTGTGGGAAAAGCGTCCGATTTCTGTCGAAGCGGGAATGTCCATGCAAAGTGGCTGTAATCATCTAGGATAAGCAGGTAATACTGACAACCAGATATACTCATAACAAGTGAGGTCCATACATCACAATGCACTAGTTGGAAAGGGAAAAACGATACATGATCCGAGGATCGAAAGGGAAGCCTAGTACTTTTGCCTAATTGACATGCGTGATACACTGTGGAGGCGACGCCATCAGGTGGGGCTGAGCGGTGACGAAGGGTGCGGTCTAGGGCATCAGCACCAAGATGGCCAAGGCGCTGGTGCCACAGATCACGGGTGGCGGTGGTGAATGCGTGGGCATGGCCGTGGGTGTGCGTGGGCGCCGGCGACAGAGGGTAGAGCTCGTCGTCGGTGTCGTTACACCGGAGGATCACCGTCTTCGTGCTTCGATCCTTGACAGAGAAACCAAGGTCATCAAATTCAACGTTGATAGGATTATCACGAGCTAGGCGTTTGACAGAAATAAGGTTTTTGATGAGGTAGGGAGAGACGAGAACGTCGTTGAGTGAGAGAGAGGAGGAGCTGGTGGGGTTGGTTTGGTGTCCAGTGTGTGTGACTGCAAAGGAGTCACCGTTGCCTACAACGATGCGAGATGAATGACAGGGCTGAGAGGAAGAGAGCATACCAGGGGAGCCCGCCATGTGCGAGGTAGCACCCGTGTCGAGGTACCAGTCGCTCCCAGGCGGTGGTGGCTGACGCTGCTGCACTGTCAGGGCGTTGAGGGCCTGGACGAGCGCGGTCTGGTCCCATGAGGCCGGCGGTGGGTTGTTGGTGAAGACCGCAGATGCGTCGTAGAGCGGGTGCGGTGGCACAACCTGATGCCAGACCGTAGGCGGGCCGTAGCCGGCCGGTGGAGCAGCATGTTGGTGAAGACCGGCGAAGGGTGCAGCGCCGCCGGGGCGTGGCCCAAGGATGCCCGCATCGGGGGCATGTGGGCGCCAGGGCAGGGGCCACGCATGCACCATGCCTATCCAGGGTGCAGGGGGAGGAGCAGTGGGGCGTGGCGGCGCACCACCCCCGCCGGAGTGGGAAGACTGCCCCCCGCCGTAGTGGGGCGCACCCCCGCCGGAGTGAGCAGCTCGGCCCTTGCCCCGGCCGCGGTTGCCGCGACCATTGCTGCCGTTGCCACCATGACTGCTGCTACCGCCAGAGTTGTTGTTGGAGACGCGGGCGGCATGCAGGGCGGTGTCGGCGGAGTTATCCGTACCCTGCCGGCTCTCCTCGAGCAGCAGGAATGCACGGCAGCGGAGGAGCGTCGGGAACGGAGTCTGCATGGTTAGGATGGGCACGACGTAGCGATACCGGGGATGAAGACCACGAATCATGTTCAAAACCTGATCGCGATCCTCCACGGGGAAGCCAAGGTCGGCAAGACGATCTGCACAATCCTTGAGCCTGGCGAAGTAGGAGATGATGGAGCCCGAGCCTTGATCGATGTGGCGGAACTCGGCGGAGAGGATCACGACCTGGTGCTCGCTGTTCTCCAGAAACAGCGTGCAGATGGAGCTCCAGACCTCCGCCGCCGTGGCGCCGCGCTGGTGGATGAGGGCGAAGATGTTCGGGGAGACGCGGTTGTAGAGCCAGGAAACGATGTGGGCGTCATCCTGGACCCAGATCGGATCAGCGCGTCGAGGTTCACCATCGATGTGGTGCGTAACCGCACGCTTCTGAAACATCACCTCGAAGAGAGTACGCCAGTGGGAGAAGTTTGGGGGATTGAGGCTCAGGACAATGGGGACGTGCTGATTGATGAACACGTCGGAGAGGGTGGAGGTGTTGGCCGGCGCGGTTGAGGAGGACGCAGTAGGGTCGGGGACGAAGAGAGCGCCGCCGCGGGCAAACGCCGAGGGGGTGAGGAGGGGCTGGCGAGGCGCTGGCGTGTAGGGGGAGCCATGCGCGGTGCCTTTGCCATGACTGGAGGGAGGAGGAGGGGGAGGTGGTGGTGGAGGAGGTGGGGTGGCCATGGCGTGGTGCAGTTGGAGGGAGGAGGAGGGCAGCGGAATTGGGCTAGCGACGCAGGAGATAGCCGGCGTCTGATACCATATGAGCAGGAGGAATCGGGAGTAATGCACCTTGAGTGCTCTCTGTATTGATCTCAGGTATATATAGGCTACGTTACAACAAGGCCAGGCGCGGGGCGCCAGACGTGGGCGCTCGTGTGATCGTGTGTGTATGTACGTGCTATACAGGGTTGACTAGGTTCAGTTAACAATCAGCATATGGGAGCTTCCGCCATCAGCCCACCACCGTGCCCCGCCCCGTCGCTTCCTCTTCTCCTCTGCCTCTGGCGGCCTGGGCTCCTCGCTTCCTCCTACTCTCTTTCGAGTCGCTCGCCTGTCGGCTTCTCCCTCTCCAAGCCACCCTCTGCCTCTAGGGGAGCGGGAATCACGTACCTTTTTTTTCTGCGAAAAGGGAATCACGTACCTTGTCGAGGCGTTCTCCAAGCCACCCTCTGCCTTGAGGGGAATAGGAATCACGCACCTCGTCGAGGTGTGCTCACTCGATTCCTGCTACCGGCTGAGAAGAGATGGAGGAGGCACGGTGAGGAGAGGTGTCGAGCAGGCAACACGAGAACAAATGAGCTAGGAGATGTGGGAACGGTGGAGGTGGGGAATGAGCAGGGAGATTCGAGAAGCTACAGCGAGAGTGGTTCTCAGTCGGTCAGTCCAAGTCAGGTGGTAGATGGACGGCAAAGCAATAGCATTGATCTTCTTTTATTCAAGTATATGGGTAATAGAAGTTGCTGCAACTAGCCTGGCTCAAAACGGTTTTAATATTGGAAAGGAACCAGATAGCAGTTGGGCATATACTTACTACGGACTATTTTCGTATTTATCTGCGTATTCTTTCTATGCGTAAACCAATTTGCTACAAATAAAGCAAATTAACAAAACTTACAAAAAATTAAGTAGTTTATCAATCCATATGGCGCGGCGTGCCGCCGCGCACTACACGCTAGTTTGGGTTAAGACGGAAGCCGAAAGAGTGGTAGTAGACTTTGCGGTGGCATGTTCGGGTAGGACGGCGGCATCCGCAAGTCAAAGAAAAAGAGCCCATCCTGATACCGCGTCCCACTTGCGCCTATCATGGCCACTCGGAGCAGGTCCATACGGTCCTCGAACGCCCGTACGTAGATCGTGTCTGCATACATAGATCGATATACGAATTATTGAAATATTGAGACATATACGTTATATGCAAATGCCAATGTCGGGATGGTGTCACACTGCACAGTACCTGGTAAGCTGTCGTGTAGTATTTTCCACTCCTTTTGCACCTTTTTTACGTGTACCGACCCCTTTCCGCTGCTGCTGCCCTGCAGTTCATTTGGTAAAAGAAAGGACACTGGTTAATGCATGTTTAATTCCGGGTTGTCGTATCATGACATGATTTAGAATATATAACGTTATAGGAAACCCTACTATATGTACTATAGTTTTTTTTGCTAGATATTTTTTTGAGCATCAGTACAGACACAAACGCGCATATACACGCGCATACACTCACCCCTATGAACGCACATACGCATATTCTACCCCTATGAGCATCTCCGAGAGACTGAGTCGGCATATCATCTTGAGATTTTCGAAGCCACTGTAGCCACCTCGTCGTCGACGAGAACGTCCCCTCCCACTGAAAACGCGTCGCTAGAAATCCTGAAATAAATCCAGAAATAATACAAGCACCAGGATTTGAACCCTGGTGGGTTAGGGATACCACTGTCCACCTAACTATCTCAACCACAGATTGGTTCGCTTGCTAGATATATTATAGTGTAGTGACACCAACCAACGATGTCGTACCTGGCTGTAGTGATCTCAAGTGTTCAACCTAACGGACCTGACTAGATAGAACTATCAAAAACATTTTTTTGCGGGGTATCAGATATATTATATATTGTGAACTAGCCCATCAGGATGCAAGTCCTACATCATATATTAAATGTTTTGTTATGTGACGCCCGGATAATTAAGCTACAGTAATCCCCGGTTAATTGTGCCATGTCATCACATTACTGTTGCTGATCCTCACTTTATCCAAATCCCTATTCAAATTCAGATTTAAGTCCAAAATTCAAATTTCTCAAACATGCAAAATAAAATGTTTAAAGTGCGGTAAATAATCCCTGGATATTTGTCATGTTGGAAGCAACCTCTTTTGAATTCTCAAAATGCCCCTAGGAGTTAATTTTTGGTCCAGCCGTAAATTAAATGACATTTGCAGAATAAATAATTATTTTTTTACTCCGACTGCCTCCAAACTTTATGTGCCACTCCAAAATATTGCGCTGGAATATTGTGCCAAATTTCTAGCTTAACTAAATTCATTTGCTATGGCAACTAAATAGGAAACATTAGCTAAAATTTGAAAACAGTTTTAAAAATGTAAAAAGGAAAAAAATCCCCCTCCCTGCTGGGCCTTGACCCAGATGGCCAATTGGCCCAACAGGCCGCCAGGGCGGCCCACCCCTGCCTACACCTAACCCCACTCCCTGAACCCTAATCTCTCTCGATCCCCACTAACCCCTACCCCCCTCGTTTCCCACTCCCTCCCCACGTTCTGGATCGGGGGCGCTCACCCCTCGACCCCGACGCGCGCGTCGACCGCCCCTCGCTGGACTGCCCCGCCGCTGCTCGGAACCCTCCCTCATCGGACCACCTCCCCGCCAAGCGCCTCCCCGTCCTCGACCTCCTCCCCAACGTCGCCCCGTGACGCCGCCCCGAGCCCTCCTTCCTCCTCTGCTTCGCCGGCCGCCGACGCCAAATCCGGCGACCTCGAGCCCTCCCCGAGCCCACTCGTGCACAACTGCAGGAGCACGGTGAGCCCGCGGTCTTCCCCCCTTGCTCGCTAGCTTGATCCCGCGCCCATAGCTCACCCCCTCCGTCGTGCCGAGCTCGTCGCCGCGTTTGCTTCACCGCCGCGGCCATCAAAGGCTAGCTCGCGCCCGAAGCCCGTCGCCATGCTCCTGGAACGCCAGGGAGGCGCGTGCACCCCCCAGTTCGACTCGGACGAGCCCCTGGGCTCGATCCCGAGGCCTTCTTGCTCCTGTCGCCCGCGTCACACCCCGCTGCTCCGGAGCACCGACGCTCGCCGGCCGTCCCCTTCGCCCCATTGCTGCCGGCGCATCTTATTCCACCCGCGTGACCCCGCGTCGCGTGGAGCCGGCTGCCGCGGCCTGTCATCCTCGCCGGCACCCCGCTGTCCTTGCCCCGTCGCACTCCCTGCCGGCGAATGCGCGCCCAGGTGCCCGTTGCCCGCAACCACGCCCTGCGGGCTGGCGCTCACGCCCGTTTTGCCCGGCCCGTAAAGGCCCCGTAGGCCAATGACAGGGGGGCCCGCCCCCAGAACGCTTTTGTTAAAAAAAGTTAGAATAAATAAATAATGAGTTAATTAAGTTAATTAATCATGTTTAACTAAACTAATTAAAATAAATTGGCCTAATCACTTAGTTAGTCTAATTAACTCGGTTTAGTTAAACCTGAGCCTATGACTAGTGGGACCCACGTGTCAGATTGACTAGTCAACCCCTCTGTTGACTGCTGACGTCATGCTGACGTCTTGCTGATGCAATAATTCTATTTTCGAATTAAATTAATAATAATTTTATATTATTGTTTAAACTTTAAAAAAACATAGTAAATTAACCGTAACTCGGATGAAAAAGTTTTATACATGAAAGTTGCTCAGAACGACGAGACGAATCCGAATACAGAGTCCGTTCATCAGCCACACGTCCCTAGCATAGAAAACGTTGAACTTTTCCCCTCCGGTTCATCTGTCTGACAGACATCCGGAACCGGGAAAACTTTCCCGGATGTTTCCCCCTTCGCCAGAAACGCCTAGCACTGCGTTAGAACACCTCTAGCCCCGCTTATAATCATGTTGTGCATATGATTGCGTGTATTTACTGTTTCTTCCCCCTCTTCTCTCCGGTAGACCCCGAGACCGCTGCTGATGCCGCTGTGATCAACTACGTCGACTGTCGTGGTTCTAAGTCTGACAGTAGTGTAGGGGGGGTACTAATGGAGAGGCAAGATCTTAGCTATGGAGTAGTTGTATACGCAAGAGTTTTACGAGTTCAGGCCCTTCTCGGAGGAAGTAACAGCCCTATGTCTCGGAGCCCGGAGGCGGTCGACTGGATTATATGCGTATGAGTTACAGGGGTTTGAACCCTTTACACTGAGGAGGGGGTGGCTTATATAGTGTCCGCCAGACCCCTCAGGCCCTTAGTTATGTAGGGTTTAAGATACATTAAGGTTGGGCGTTACTGGTAACGCTACACATAAAGTGCTATGATGACCATAAAAGCTACTTAATGACCGACCGTTAGCGTGCAGAGTAACTTTAGGTCTCCTGGCCGTCGAGTGGTTGGCTTCATGGTCGAGTGGTTGGTTTCGTGGTCGAGTGTCTTCGAGTCTGTCGAGTGGAATACTTCTCAGTCGACTGAGAGGTTTCTAGAGATGTCCTTGTGTAGGGTAGTTTGGACAGGTCCATGACCCTACCCTAGGTACATAGCTTCATCATTAGCCCCAGAATGGATCGAGGTTTGAGTGGGGAAGGAGTTGAGAACTCTTCTGGCCCATCTCTCATGCTATGAGTATATCTTGTTCTGGATCAATGAACCTTAGGTGGCGGCACCAACTTCTTTTTCAGTCGCCTTGATACATTCTTTGTATCCGTCAAGTGAAGTTTTTATTTGGAGAGCTCCGAGCGACGGAGTGAAGGAAATCTTTCGTCTGACGAGTTGTTCTGCAACCCGCGGATTTGGCGGGATTCGAATTTCAGGAAGCGCGCGGGGCGGAGGAGACCGCAGTAATCAGATGGGATAAGGCAGGGATGCCTCGATCTCTGCGCCACCTTTTTCGCCACATATCGCGCGCGCGACTGTTGCGGGATTTGACAGGATCGCCCAGGCCTACATGTCAGCCACTCGGAAGCAGCCTTATATAAAGCGCCGGACGAGGGTTTTTGAACAGTGCGCCCCCATTCCCTCCCTCTCTTCTCCAGACTCCTCCGCCGCGTCCGCTTCTGTCTTAGCGCCGCCGCTCCGTGCATGCCTCGCCAGTGACGATGGTGAAGGAGAAGACAGCAGCCCTGGAGCGAGCAAAGAAAGCGACGGCGAAGGCGAAGGGGAGGGGAACCAGTCGGAGCGGATCTTCATCGAGGGCCAGCCTGCCGCCGGGCTGGATCCAAGGTGACTGGATCCGCTCGACAATCAATCAGGCGGATCTCGATGACCTGGACGACGGAGGGCTGATCCCCCATGGATCGACGCGGCTCCCGGGGAGGGAGTCAGAGCCGCAGCCTCAGGAGGGTGAGTGCGTTCTCTTGGCCACCCACATCGACCGCGGGTTTTCTTTGCCGCCCCACCCTTTCTTTCAAGGATTTTTGAATTTCTTCGGGGCACAACTCCACCACTTCACACCCAACACTATCGTGTATCTCGCTGCTTTCGTGTCTTTGTGCGAGAATTTCTTGGGTTGCCGGCCTCATTGGGGTCTTTTCAAGCACATCTTCACCTGTCGGTCCCAGACGGTGAAAAAGGCCAATCCGAGTGACGAGAGAACCCAAGTGATTCAGATGTGTGGGGGTCTTGGGGTTCAGTTGAGAGGGAAAAGTGCCTTTCCGACCATGATCCTACCCGAGTCGGTCCGGGGATGGTAGTCGACCTGGTTCTACTGCAAAGACCAGCCGACGCCAGGGCAGTCGACTGGACTCCCTCCTTTTTCCATGGACCGAGTGAGGAAGCCTTCCTCTTTGAAGGTACTCCCGGAAGAGAAAGCGCAGGTTAAGGTGTTGGTCGAGCGTATCGTCCAGCTTATCCGTGACGGGGTGACCGGCATGGACCTCTTGGAGGTCTTCCTCCGGCGACGCATCCAGCCGCTTCAAGCTCGAGACCATCTGATGTGGTTGTATTCTGGCACTGAGGACACCACTCGGATCCACCCGGAGGAGATTGATGAGGCCACGCTGGAGAGGTGGCTGGCAAGCATCACAGGGAACAAGGACAACCCCAGAGGAGCTAGGAGGATTCCCCCACTCGACCAATCATACGACGTAGACAAGGTCCACTTCTGCATCTGTGACTGTGATCTTGCTTTCTTCATTTTGTTTGCTTTAAAATCAGTCGACTGACCTTTGTCTTGTTTGTTGTCTTCTAGGCCATGACTGAGATATACTTGACGCCCAATGGGGCACAAGAGCAGGCCAAGGAGGGAGAGGCGAGCGGAGGTGAAAGTGAGGAGGAGTGGGAATCTGATGGTGAGGAGGAAGAGGACGACGACGGCTCCAGTGAAGAGGAGGAGGAGATGGAAATCGACCCTCCACGCACGGAAAGGCGATCCAAGCTCGCCCACGACCCCGCGAGTGAGCGTGGCAAAGCGGTCGCGCCTATTGTGCCGTCATCGAAGCACCATCGGACGGCTTCTCCAGCGCCGACTGAGAAAGCACCGAAGCAGCCGAACCCGTCAAAGCCGCCGAAGGCCTTGCCCAAGATGAGAATGGTCATTCCCACTATCTCTGGGTAATGGCAGAACTTGTGTTTTCTTGTTTTAGCATGGACGAACTCTTGGTCGACTCATCGACTGGCCGACTGGTTTCTGAAATCTGCAGTGCTGCTACCTCCGAGACCTCCGCCAAGAACGACGACCAAGAAATGGAAGACACTGCCACCTCCAACCCTGGTACGCTCTCTGTAGTTTCACTTCTGGTTGATTGGATTTTTGTTTCTGACTCTGGATTTATCTTGAAGCTCCTCATCATGTCATTGATCTCCCTGATGATGACGACGAGGCGCCACTGAGGGCGAGGAAGAATAGAAAGGCGCCGGCTGGCAAGGCCACTCGGACTACATCAGTGCCTGAGGTACTGGTTCAAGAAGGTGGTGATGTCACTCGGCATTCTGTGACCTTCACTGTGCCGCTGACGAATGCCCGGCCTTTGTCATCGAATGCTGATCCGCCCTCCCTTTTCGCCACACACCACGTCCCAGAGGACCAAGCGGGTGCTGCTAAGGAGGCTATACGCCAGGCGGGGATCATGATGGAGCAGGTGAAGGCGATCTGGGAAGCCAGCCAAGCGGCTTATGATGTGAGCTCAGCCCTTCAGAGCAATGTCCAGGTTAGTTGGTCACCGCCTGTTCTGTTAGGATATGTTATCTGAAGACTTTCTTTCTGAAGATCTTTGTATCTGTACACCCACTGGGTGTGTCGATTGATTTTTTGAACTGGTGGGGGAACGCTGAGTGCACCCACTGGGTGTAGTCCCCGAGACTATGGTCGACTGCTAGTAGTCGACCGTAGTCTTTGTATTTTGAATTTCCTCATTCCAACTTCTTCAGTCAGTCTGGTCGGACCATGTCGAATGGAATCTTGGAACCGGTGGGGGCACGCTGAGTGCACCCACTGGGTGTAGTCCCCGAGACTACGGTGGACTGCTGGCAATCGACTGTAGTCTGAAGATCCTATTTTTTTGTAGATCATGATGAGATCTCTTTGTTCCTTTTGGTCGACTGATCGGATCAAGTCGATAAAACCAGTGGGGGCATGCTAAGTGCACCCACTGGGTGTAGTCCCCGAGACTACTGTTGAATATTTTGATTCGACTATAGTCTTAGAAATGCTACGGTTTTTCTCTTAGTTACTCGGAAGTAACCTCTCTTTGATATCTATCGACTGACTCTTTCGCAGAAATCTTGCGAGCTTGTGGCCCGCTATACTGAATTGGAAAACAAACATATCCAGCTCGACCTTGATTTGAAGCTTGTTCAGGAGAACTTCCAGAAGGCAAAGGATGAGGCAAAAGGTATGATTGGTGAGAACTTGACGACTGTTCTTATCCTTCTGCCCATTCTCGATTCTAATCTCATTTTCATTTTGCAAATAAAACGAAGGAGGCTCTGAAGAAGAAGGACCAGGAACTTGCCGAGGCACAGAAGGCGGCTTCGGACAAAATGAAGCTTGCGGAAGAGAAGCTGGCTTCGGTTGGCAAACTTGAAGAGGAAAACGCCAACGTGAAAGCTGCTCTCGACACAGCCAACAAGGAAGTCGGCCGTCTGAAGAACGACAAGATTGCTCTCAGTGACAAGGCTAGTGAACTGGTGGGGAAGAAGAACTATCTGGAGGCTTATCTGGGAGGGCTCGCCAAGAAGTTGTTCATCATGCTTGAAGGTAATCTCTCCCACCCGACTGACTTGCTATCGTAGACTCGTCGTAGAACTGCTGGTTTATCTTTGACTTGTGTATACAGAATTCTGCCAAAACTTCAAGGAGGAGACCAGTCGAGTGGACATAGGTTTGGATCCCATCAACTCTCCTGTGAAGGATGAAACTGCCATGAATGTGCTCCGACTGGAGTCTCGTGTTGCTGGTGTGGTCGACTATCTTGCTCGACTGAAGGTTGCGGCATCGCGGACCGACATGACACTCTGGCCGAGAGAGACGCTTCAAAATGACCTCGAGTCTTTGATGACTCGACTGAATGAAGTTCCAGGTCGAGTGCAAGAATGGAAAAAGTCTTCTGCCAGGTGTGGTGCTGATGTTGCTCTGTCTCTAGTCCTTGTTCACTGCAAGGATGCGCGAGAGGACAAGCTGGCGTCCCTCAAAGTGGCCAATACCAAGAAGCATGACTTTCAATCTTTCATGGAGACCTTCATTGCTGCTGCCACTCGGATTGCAGATGGAATCGACCTGGACCAGTTTGTTGCGCCTTCCAGTCCTCCACCAGAGGAGTAAAAAACTTCTATGCTTGATGCCTTAAATTTGCCTCGGAATGCCGAGTGGTTTTGTAACCGATAAACTTTAACAGGCTCGATGCCTGAGCACTTCTGAATCCGTAGGATGCTATCTGAACTTGGCTTTGTCGTTGAATATGTTTGCATTTGCCTTCGAGCGAACATTGTTCTTCACTCGGAATGTATTTTAGTGCTTGTGACGTATTCTTGCAGGTTGGAGCACAGATTGCAGTCGACCTGCGTCCTTGCGGGTCGGGATGGAGCGCACATTGTATTTGTGGCGGAGCTCCAAAGGAGAAGGTAGCAGTCGACCTTTACCTCGTCGTCCTTGCAGAGCACACATTGTATTTGTGTCATAGCTCTGAAGGAGAAGGCAGCAGTCGACCTACACCTCGTCGTCCTTGCGGGTCGGAATGAATTTCATACTTAGGCTAGTACTGGACTGCAGCTAAGCCCCCGAGTGGGAGGATTGCTCTCCTCTCGATAGGATTTTCAAACACTTAGGCGAGTACTAGACTGCAGCTACTCCGAGTGGGAGGTTTTCTCTCCACTCGGTAGGATTTCAAATACTTAGGCGAGTACTGGACTGCAGCTAAGCCCCCGAGTGGGAGGTTTGCTCTCCACTCGGTAGGATTTCAAATACTTAGGCGAGTACTGGACTGCAACTCAGCCCTCGAGTAGGAGGTTTGCTCTCCACTCGGTAGGATTTCAAACACTTAGGCGAGTACTGGACTGCAGCTAAGCCCCCGAGTGGGAGGTTTGCTCTCCACTCGGTAGGATTTCAAACACTTAGGCGAGTACTGGAAAACAGCTAAGCCCCCGAGTGGGAGGTTTGCTCTCCACTCGGTAGGATTTTCAAATACTTAGGCGAGTACTGGACTGCAGCTAAGCCCCCGAGTGGGAGGTTTGCTCTCCACTCAGTAGGATTTTTGTATTTGTGGCGTAGCTCCGAAGGAGAAGGTGGCAGTCGACCTGCACCTCGTCGTCCTTGTGGATCGGAATATGTTAAATACTTAGGCGAGTACTAGACTGCAGCTAAGCCCCCGAGTGGGAGGTTTGCTCTTCACTCGGTAGGATTTTCAAATACTTAGGCGAGTACTGAACTGCAGCTAAGCCCCCGAGTGAGAGACTTGCTTGTCACTCGGTAGGATTTTCAAATACTTAGGCGAGTACTGGACTGCAGCTAAGCCCCCGAGTGAGAGACTTGCTCGTCACTCGGTAGGATTTTCAAATAGTTAGGCGAGTACTGGACTGCAGCTAAGCCCCCGAGTGAGAGACTTGCCTGTCACTTGGTAGGATTTTCAAATACTTAGGCGAGTACTGGACTGCAGCTAAGCCCCCGAGTGAGAGGCTTGCTCGTCACTCGGTAGGATTTTCAAATACTTAGGCGAAACGGATTCGCAGCTAAGCCCCCGAGTGAGAGGTTTGTTCATCACTCGGTAGGATTTTCAAATACTTAGGTGAAACGGATTCGCAGCTAAGCCCCCGAGCGAGAGACTTGCTCGTCACTCGGTAGGAAAATTTACAAACTTAGGCGAAACGGATTCGCAGCTAAGCCACCCACTGGGGGATTTCTCACATAAACAAAAGCAACAATAATCAATGGGAAAATTATAACTCTTTTGTCTTTCATAAACAAACTACAGGAGTACTTTTATTACAACTCATCCGAGTGAGTACTTAAGTGTAAAAGGGGCAGAGTAGGTCCGCATTCCAAGCTCGCGGCTCGTCAATCTGGCGGCCGACATTGTAAAGACGGTATGCTCCATTGTGGAGAACTTTGGTGACGATGAAGGGGCCCTCCCAAGTAGGGGCGAGTTTGTGTGGCTTCTATTGGTCCACTCGGAGGACCAAGTCTCCTTCTTGGAAGGCTCAACTCTTTACGTTTCTGGCGTGGAATCGACGCAAGTCTTGCTGATAGATGGTCGATCGGATCATGGACATCTCTCTTTCTTCTTCTAGAAGGTCGACTGCGTCCTGCCGGGCTTGCTCTGCTTCAACTTCAGAGTAGAGCTCGACTCGAGGTGCATTGTGAAGCAGATCACTCGGCAGAACCGCTTCAGCTCCATAAACCAGAAAGAATGGAGTTCTCCCAGTCGACCGATTAGGAGTAGTCCTCAATCCCCAAAGAACTGATGGAAGTTCTTCGACCCATGCGCCTACTGTGTGTTTGAGATCAGGCATCAACCGGGGTTTTAGTCCTTTGAGAATTAGGCCGTTTGCTCTTTCTGCTTGTCCATTCGACTGGGGGTGAGCAACTGAAGCGTAGTCGACTCGTGTGCCTTGAGAAGTGCAAAAGGTTTTGAATTGATCGGAATCGAAGTTTGACCCATTGTCAGTGATGATGCTATGCGGGACTCCATATCTGAATATCAACTCTCCGATGAAGGTGATAGCAGTGCCTGCATCGAGACTCTTGATAGGCTTGGCTTCGATCCACTTAGTGAACTTGTCGACTGGCACCAGTACGTGGGTGATGCCGCTCCTGCCAGTTCTCAGTGGTCCAACCATATCTAATCCCCAAACAGCGAAGGGCCAGACGATTGGAATGGTCTTCAAGGCTGAGGCGGGCTTGTGCGACATATTGGAATAGAACTGACATCCTTCACACTTGTCGACTATCTCTTTCGCCATTTCATTTGCGTTGGGCCAGTAAAACCCTGCTTGGTATGCTTTAGCCACAATGGTTCGAGAGGACGCATGGTGGCCACAGGTCCCCGAGTGGATATCGTTGAGAATTATCCGGCCCTCTTCTGGTGTTATACATTTCTAGCTGGCTCCAGTCGTGCTTTCTCTGTACAACTGTCCCCTCATCACAATAAAGGCCTTGGATCGACGGATGATCTGTCGAGCCTCTTCTTCATTCTCTGGGAGCTCTTTCCTTAGTATATACGCGATGTACGGCACTGTCCAGTCGGGAGTGATGACCAAAACTTCCATGATCAGGTCGACCACGGCTGGGACCTCAACTTCAGTCGGATCCGTGGCACTTTTTGGCTGCGTAAAGGCTTCTTCGGTGAAAGGATCCTCCTGTACTGACACCGTGTGGATGTGCTCCAAAAACACATCACTGGGAATGGCTTCTCTTTTGGAACCTATCTTTGCCACATCATCAGCTGCTTGATTTTTCAGTCGGGGTATATGATGAAGCTCTAACCCCTCGAATTTCTTCTCAAGCTTTCTTACTGCATTGCAGTAACCAGTCATTGCTGGGCTTCTGACGTCCGACTCCTTCATCACTTGGTTAAGCACCAAATCTGAGTCGTCGTAGACCATGAGGCGACGGACGCCGAGTAAAATGGCCATACGCAACCCATACAAAAGTGCTTTGTATTCTGCTTCGTTGTTGGAGGAATCAAAGTGAATCTGGAGTACATATCTGAGCTTATCTCCTCGGGGGGAAACCAACACTACCCCAGCACCGGAACCATTCAGCATCTTAGAGCCATCAAAGAACATGGTCCAGTGCTCCGAGTGAACTTGAGTCAGCAGTTGCTGTTCAGTCCACTCGGCGATGAAATCTGCTATTGCTTGGGGCTTGATAGCTTTCTTTGCCTCAAATCTGATATCCAGGGGAAGGAGTTCAATCGCCCACTTTGCCACTCGACCAGTTGCATCTCTGTTGTGCAGAATCTCTGACAATGGGGCGTCGCTGACGACTGTAATGGTATGGTCAGAGAAGTAATGAGCAACTTTCTTCGTGGTCATATAAATCCCATATACAAGCTTCTGATAATGAGGGTATCTTTGCTTTGATGGGGTCAGAACTTCAGAAATATAATATACTGGGCGCTGAACTTTAAAGGCTTTTCCTTCTTCTTCCCGCTCGACCGTAAGTACTGTACTGACGACTTGTCCTGTGGCTGCAATGTAAAGCAGCAAAGGCTCTTTGCTGATCGGGGCAGCAAGCACCGGCTGGGTGGAAAGCAGGGCTTTTAGCTCTGCAAACGCTGCATCAGCTTCAGGAGTCCACTCAAACTTGTCTGACTTCTTCATCAGTCGGTAAAGAGGCAATGCCTTTTCACCGAGATGAGAGATGAATCGACTTAAAGTGGCCAAGCAACCAGTAAGCTTCTGAACATCGTGCACACGCATAGGTCTTTTCATTCGGAGTATAGTGCCCACTTTCTCTGGATTTGCGTCGATTCCTCGTTCGGAAACGAGAAAACCGAGTAATTTTCCGCCAGGAACTCCGAATGTGCACTTTGATGGATTAAGCTTGATATCATACCTCCTGAGGTTGGCAAATGTTTCAGCAAGGTCAATCAGCAGGTCGGAACCTTTCCGTGACTTGACTACAATATCATCCATGTACGCTTCCAGATTCCGACTGATTTGAGTGAGCAAACACTTCTGAATCATTCTCATGAACGTGGCTCCGGCATTCTTGAGACCGAACGGCATGGTGACATAACAGAAGCACCCGAATGGGGTGATGAAAGCTGTTTTGATCTCATTGGGTCCATACAGACAGATCCGATGGTACCCAGAATAGGCGTCTAAGAAAGACAACCGCTCACATCCCGTAGTCGAGTCGACTATTTGGTCGATGCGGGGAGAGGAAAATGATCTTTTAAAGTCAATGCACATGCGAAGTGACTTGTCCTTTTTGGGGACCATGACAACATTGGCGAGCCACTCGGAGTGGTAAATTTCTCGGATAAACTCTGCTGCTAAGAGCCGAGCCACCTCCTCGCCAATGGCCTTCCTTTTCTGGATGGCGGACCGTCGCAGATGTTCTTTGACAGGTTTCGCTTTTGAGTCGACTCGTAGGTGGTGCTCAGCCA
Organism: Triticum aestivum; assembly: GCF_018294505.1. Taxonomy (NCBI): domain Eukaryota; kingdom Viridiplantae; phylum Streptophyta; class Magnoliopsida; order Poales; family Poaceae; genus Triticum; species Triticum aestivum. The sequence goes on along the minus strand of NC_057804.1, from coordinate 574,423,383 downwards.
GCCCCCTGGGAACACCCGGCATGTCAGAAGGTTTCGATGCGAAGATGTCCCAGTTCTCACGGAGGAACTAGATGAGCGCTTCTTCCTATTTGGGGTCGAGCGTTGTAGAGATATTGGTCGGAGCAGCATTGGGATCGGTCGGGTGAATGTGAATCGGTTTCGTCTCACCGAACGACTGAAACGCTGATTCCTTAGCGGGCTTCTTGGCTCGCAACAAATCACTCGGATCTGCATTTTTCTGGTGTTCCTGCCACTCTTCCGCTACCATCTGAGCATCAGTGATCTTTGAGCCTTTCTGAAAGCACTCTTCTGCCTTCTTCGGATTGCCAGTAACAGTGATCACACCTTTGGGGCCAGGCATCTTCAATTTGAGATACACGTAACATGGTCGAGCCATAAAACGTGCATAAGCTGGCCTGCCCAAAATAGCGTGATAGGCACTCTGGAAATCCACGACCACAAACGACAATTTTTCTTTGCGGAAATTTTTGGAATATCCGAAAACTACATCAAGAGCAATCTGACCGAGTGACGCAGCCTTCTTTCCAGGAATGACTCCATAGAAACTCATGTTGCTGGTACTGAGTCTGGACATCGGAATGCCCATCCCTTTTAATGTTTCTGCATACAGTATATTCAGGCTACTGCCACCATCCATCAAAACTTTAGTCAGTCGAGTGCCTTCGACGACTGGGTCGACCACCAGAGCTTGCCTCCTAGGGGTGGCTATGTGTGTCGGGTGATCAGACTGGTCGAATGTGATGGCAGTCTGAGACCATTTCAGATAATTGGGTGTTGCCGGAGCAACCATATTCACTTCTCGATTGATAACTTTCAATCGACTTTTGCTTTCAAAGTCAGCAAAAATCATCAGGGTGGAATTGACCTGGGGATATCCATCATCACTATCCTCTTTGTCCTCAACTTTGTCCGACTCCTTTTCCTTATCTTTGAGCTATTTCCCCTCGAATTATTGGATCAAGAGCCGACACTGTCGAGTGGTACGTTTTGGGTAAATGAAGTTACCCTCTTCATCTTTCTTCGTGTGGATGTGGCATGGCAAATCCATCACGTCATTTTCCTCCTTGTCTTTCACCTTCTTAGGGTTCCAAGGCCCTTTGGGCTTCCCTTTAAACTTTCCTAGAGTCACGGCCAAGGCTTCTCCAGGAGCAGCTGGCTCGTCTTTCCGCTTCTGCTTCCGATTGGAGTTCCCTCCTCCGGTTTCGTGGGCGACTGACTTGTGCTTCCCACTCCGGAGCCGATCCTCTTCTTCACCATTGGCATACTTGGTGGCTATTTCCATCATTCGACTCAGAGACATGTCTCCGATTTGACCGAATTTCAGGTTTAGCTCTCTGTACTTAACGCCTTCCTTGAAGGCACAGACTACCTGGTGATCAGATACATTCTCTACCGTGTGATGCAATGTGATCCATCTCTGGATGTACTCTCTCAAAGTCTCATTCGACTTCTGCACACAAGTTTGCAGCTCTGTCAGTCCTGCTGGTCGCTTGCAAGTTCCTTCAAACATTCTGACAAACACTCAGGAAAGATCTTCCCAAGTGTAAATGCTACTGGGTGCCAACTGATTCAACCATGCTCTGGCCGAGCCCTCCAACATAAGAGGCAGATGTTTCATGGCCACCTCATCATTTCCGCCGCCGATCTAAACAGCCACCCGGTAGTCTTCAAGCCAAGTATCAGGCTTGGACTCACCAGTGAACTTACTGACTCCAGTCGCCAACCTGAAGTTGGGAGGAATCACCGCGACCCTGATGGCTCTGCTGAAACACTCTGGTCCTGAGACATGCACTCTGCTGCTGGTGGGTACATCTCTGTCGTGACCCTCTCGGTGAGCTCTGTTCCTGTCGACCAGACCTTGAACGATAATGGACCTCGCATCAAAGCCTGGTTCCCTGGGGTCGACTGGAATCCTTCGCCCAACACTGTGCTGGCGTCTATCATCCTGTTGTCGAGGCGCGTACGATCCACCCCTTGGGGGAGGGGTGGGCACTCGACGTCGATCATCGCGATCGAATCGGTGATCATACTGCTCACGGTTCTTGTACTAATCATGCCAGTCCCCACGTCCCTCATGCCTCGGGGGCGATCTGGGGCTGTGAGCCGACTGAACTGTATTTGCAGCTACGGATCTGCTGTGAATCCTGTTCCGCGACTGCGATACAGTTGAATTTTGATCTCCTGCTGCCCGGAGTAAATCTCTGATCTGCAACAAGCCTCTGCCAGCCTCTGACTGGGAAGGCTGAATTGACTCTGCTATACGGGCTACAGCTGCTAAATTTTGAATCGGAGTTCGATATACCTGAGTCAGTTGTGGAAAGAGCTGACGTCGACTGGAATCTGGAACCCGTTGCCGCGCACGCTCATCGAGTGCTCGCTGAAGGTTCTCCAGTCGAGTGCGCTCAGCCAAGTTGGCCAAGCGCACGTCCTCTAAGGCACGAGCCTCAGGGGTTTCTCCAACGATAGGAGTGTGAAGCGCATACATGTTCCGGCGGCGAAGTTCTTCCCTCTGCAGAGAATTGAGGGGCTCGGGGAGATACTCTTCATGGGCATGCGACGGATCGCCTCCGCCATCGCCTTCGTCGGCGCCAGGAAATCCGGGAGGACTGCGTGGTCCATCGACCATCAGAACCTCCGCCGCTAGATCACTACTGTCGCACTCGGATGCAGTCTCTGCGGAGCCAGTCGACAGGTCGAACAAGCCGTAGAGAGATTCATCAGACTCGATTGCCGCGACTTGGGGGGTGGCCGACTGGCGGGCCACCGCGTGCCTCACCCACCACTGAAGCCTCGACCGACCGGAGCGCTTGCGCCGGCGGAAAGCAGGGAGGGAGGACGACACAACGACCGACCGATACTGGATCGACGGTTGCCGCAGGAGGGCGCCGCGGACGCACGCGTGAAAGTGCGTCACTCTGTGAACTGGGAGCGCATAGATGTTGAGCGGAGCCTCCTGAAGCCAAGCAGAGTCGTCGGCGACGAACATGAGCGCGCCGAGACGGATCTCGCGGCCCTCAACCAAAACTCCGCCTGAAACCCTGATGAAGGAGATCGGAAAAAATTGCAACTTCTCCAATAAGTCGCTAAGACACCGACCCCACGGTGGGCGCCAACTGTCGTGGTTCTATGTCTGATTGTAGTGTAGGGGGGTACTAATGGAGAGGCAAGATCTTAGCTATGGAGTAGTTGTATACGCAAGAGTTTTACGAGTTCGGGCCCTTCTCGGAGGAAGTAACAGCCCTACGTCTCGGAGCCCGGAGGCGGTCAACTGGATTATATGCGTATGAGTTACAGGGGTGCGAACCCTTTACACTAAGGAGGGGGGTGGCTTATATAGTGTCCGCCAGACCCCTCCGGCCCTCAGTTATGCAGGGTTTAAGATATATTAAGGTTGGGCATTACTGGTAACGCTACACATAAAGTGCTATGATGACCATAAAAGCTACTTAATGACCGACCGTTAGCGTGCAGAGTAACTTTAGGTCTCCTGGCTGTCAAGTGGTTGGCTTCATGGTCGAGTGGTTGGCTTCATGGTCGAGTGTCTTCGAGTCTGTCGAGTGGAATACTTCTCAGTCGACTGACAGGTGGTTTCTTCTAGAGATGTCCTTGGGTAGGGTAGTTTGGACAGGTCCATGACCCTACCTAGGTACATAGCTTCATCATCGACGACGCCCCTCCTTCTTGTCTGAGCAACCAGGCAAGCCCCCCCCCCTCCTTTGATCATCCCGATATCGCCCATTTTATACTCTCATGCTTGCATTAGATTTTGCTACTATTATTGTTTGCTCCTATTCTGATGCATAGCCTGCTTTTGTACCTGCTTATTGTTACCTACCTGCTTATCTTAAACTGCTTATCCTAAACTACTTAGTATAGGTTGGTTAGTGATCCATCAGTGACCCCCAGCTTGTCCTTCTTGCCCCTGCTTCATCTTTGATGACTCGATCGACGTGATCGACGACCAGAGCCCGACACCTCACCTCACATCACACCTCTTTTGTTGCTCGACTCTGCAGAGCTATTATCGAGTGCCGAGGGTGATCCCTCATAACGCACTCATGATGATAATTTTGTAGTGTAGCTGTTCGGTTGTGGTCATCGAGGGTGATTTCCTCTTTCACCATTCCCGATATGGTTCTGTCGTTCAACACCTCAAGTGTGAACCTCGAGGGTGGTCCCTTTTACGTTCACCTTGATGATTACATTGAGTGGAATCTACCGGGGGTGATTCCTTGGGTTTTCCCCTTGATGTCTGGACACACAGTTACCTTGACTTTACTTGAGACCTTGGTGAAAGTCGGGCGGGCCCGGAGAGCACCCGCAAGATAATGACGTGGCACGGCCGGGCATTCTGAGCCCTTGTCGTAAGTCCACGAGACGGGGCGACGGGGTCACTTCCAATCGTGAGTCTCTGCTCGTCTCCGCAAGCTAATAATACACTATGGTTTGGGTATTTGTTCTGAGTTGGCCTTTGGCCTTTACGCACCAACCACCACATGAGAATAGTTATGGGCCTCGACGTCGTGGTATCAGCCGAAGCTTTGTCAGACTTCCAGTTCAGCAGTGCGGCACGGCTGGGCCGACACCATCCATGTAGAGGTGGAGCCTGGACTCGCCCTGTACGCAACGACCCGGAGTGCAACGGGCGATGGGCCCAGACCCTAGAGTGCTTAGGAGGTAGACCGGCGGGGACCTCTCTACTGAGCCTAGGTAGGGCTGCGACGTGTTGATCTTCCGCGGCCGGGCATTGACTCCAGAAAGGTGTGTCCGGCCAACATGATCGAGCGTGTTGGAAAACGTGGTGCACCCCTGCAGGGAAGATTATCTATTAATAGCCGTGTCCACGGTAACGGACGTTCAGACTTATATCCTAATCTTATACAACTACGAATGGATACTTGAATATGTGGCTCCGGGATTGCTTTCTCGCAGGGAGTGGAGGAAGGATCTCTAGGCATTAATGTTACAACATGCTTGTTAAATATTAAACTGCTATTCTTTACTCTTCTACATGCTGCAAGATGCTCGGAGCTGCTTGAAGATGCTAGTCTCCGATAGGCTAGGCCTTCCCCTCTATTCTGGCTTTCTGTAGTTCAGTCCACAGATACAAACCTTCCATTTGATACCAGTGCATACTTAGTATAGATCTGATGCTTGCGAGTACTTTGGATGAGTACTCATGGTTGCTTTGCTACCCCTTTCCTCCCTTCTTTCTTCTTTCCGGTTGATGCAACCAGATGGTGGATCCCTAGAGCCAGATGCCACCGCCGACGGATACTGCTACGTGGAGACCGCCAACGTCCAGGAGTAGTTAGGAGGTCCCAGGTAGGAGGCCTTGCCTCTTCGATCATTGATGTTTGTGCTAGCCTTCTTAAGACATCTTGGTTTAACTTATGTTTGTACTCAGATATTGTTGCTTCCGCTAACTCTTGTGTATCGAGCTATGTATTCGAGCCCTCGAGGCCCCTGGCTTGTAATATAAAGCTTGTATTATTTTATTTGTGTCTAGAGTTGTGTTGTGATATCTTCCCGTGAGTCCCTGATCTTGATCGTACACATTTGCGTGTATGATTAGTGTACGATTGAATTGGGGGCGTCACAAGTTGGTATCAGAGCCGACTGCTTGTAGGATCCCCGTTCCAACTCCTTGGCCGAAGTTGAGTCTAGCGTTTGAAAAACGGTTTTACTAACATGTCTGTGTGGCTTACGGGCCCACGTCGCCAATTGGGTGGTATTAGGATCTTTTACTCCTCGACCTTTACTCTGGGACTCTAATCTCTCTTCTATTCGGGTTAAATTATTTTGTTAACTCTAACTCTAGGATCTCGGAAATACTTTCTTCCGGAGAGCCACTCACTGCAGATGATTTCTTGGTGTACTAGAAGATCCTGAAGATACTCTCCGATGTTTTACCATGTCCCTTGTGCCCTTCGCCGTTGCGATCCCTACCACCGATAAATCCTTATGGGTAACTACCTACAATTGCCGTTCATACCTTCATCCCCAGTTGCCCTTGTTATTACAAGATGTCCTGAAATACTCTTCGATGTTCCGAGGATCCTTTATGCTTACTGCCTGTAGTCCTTGCTGCATGAATACCCCTACGGATAATTACTCGCTCTTATCGAGTATCCATTCATACCTAGTTATTCATATGCTTCATAAGATACTTTGTAATATTATCCGAGATTTCGATAACCTCTATCGCCTATTGCTCTAGAAGGTCTTACTTGCCTACACTCTGGTTAATTCCATATGCCTAGCAGTATCCATTGACGTCCTTTGTCATTATCATCTTGAGTCCTTCGATTTTATATGTCTGTGTCGCAATCATCAGTTGATCCATTATCTTCTGGCTCATACGTCTTCCCAAACATGAGCTGGTTCTCGGCCAATCAGATTGACATCGATTGTGCCCTAAGTCTATTCAACTTAACCATCCTTGGTCAGAGTGTTTGCTTCTGATCCCTTGATTTTGGAAATCGTAATTCCTTTGCATTTCAACTCTAAATTAGTCAGTTGCTTCTATAATTTGATGTCCTTGCATTCTTTCTACCTCTGGTTGAGTACTGATGCTCACATCAGATCCCTTGTCAACCACTAGATCCTTTGTGGGGTTCTATCCGACATCGTCCTTCATATGCAGTAACCTTGTGAGCTTCCTCGGATACAAAATGCCTTTGGTAAATTGTATCCCCTGCTTTTGTCAACCATGCTCTGCTTCCGAGCTTGAGTTATTTATTCTTAAAGTTTGTGGTATGTGTTCCTAAGATGCCCCGATGGGTTGAACCTATGCCTTCCACAATCTGTGTGAACCCGGAAACTTCTACGGGTCATACTCTACTAGTGTTATGCTAGATAAGATCTGAACACTATGGCTTTGTCGAAAATGAGAAGTGAATGGAAAGTTGTGCATTAGAGAAGTGGGAGTCGACCTTGAACATTTGTGTTCATGCCCATGGACCCGATGTGGAACTTATCATGGAAGCTTCTTGGAATAATAATAATCCCCTTTTGATAAGTTCATCTTGTATCTATGTTTGGTCCTTTGCCACCGTGGTTCCGACCAGATTATTCTTCTTTGATCTCATTTCTCGGACAAGTTAAAGTACTTGTCTTCTGCATATCTTTTCTTCTGTCCAACCCCTATTCGGTTCTACCTTTGAGTATTACCCTCTGGTATCTCGAGAATATCACGGAACTACATAGCCTCTTATGAGTTCTTCATCAACTATTATTTGTTGCCGATTCCAATTTTCCATGGGTTCTGAGTTGTTAGACACTTGAGAACACCGGTAATTGATTCAGGTCTCTATTGCTTTGTTTAACCTTTCTTGTAACCTATCATACCTGAGCAGTGATAATTCTCTGCTTATGTAAACACCTCGGTGTATATTCTCTGTCAGTAAGACCTTGTTACTATTGTTGATGACATTCTGGTAGCCGCCGATGGACGAGAACTTTGCCTAATTGTCCATCTCATCTTAACGACCAGGAAAATGGTTCTCTTCGTCCCTCGCCCTTGGTACCAACGTTGTTGCTAACATAACTGACAGGCTATCCTCTGACCTACCTGCTATTATGATCGTGCATATGTTAGCGCCCTTCCTACCTTTAACCCACATGGTGGGCCCATAACCCACAGCTCCACAGGATAGAAACCTGACTCTCCTGTACAACCTTGACTCCGAAATATTCTTTGCACTTGGCTTCATATGTAAATCACGAGCCATCTTCCTAGTGATCTATTATGCTATCAGACGCAATACTTATTCCCATTGCTCTGAACCCCTTTCACCCTCTGTTTCAGGCAACGAACGCTTGCCTACCCGCTTGAAGCTTCTTATCGCACCCTCTTACCTTGCTCTCGATTACTTTCTTGAATTTCAACTCGAGAGATGCCTCTATGCCACGTTCAATGAGATAGCTCTCATGTACCTATCTTTTAAGCCTCGATGTGTTGAGTTCCGTCCTTCCCGAGTCTTTCCCCCTTACTCGATCCCTTTAATCTCGGGAAGAGATTTCTTGTAGTGGAGGAGAATTGTGACGCCCGGATAATTAAGCTACAGTAATCCCCGGTTAATGGTGCCATGTCATCACATTACTGTTGCTGATCCTCACTTTATCCAAATCCCTATTCAAATTCAGATTTAAGTCCAAAATTCAAATTTCTCAAACATGCAAAATAAAATGTTTAAAGTGCGGCAAATAATCCCTGGATATTTTTCATGTTGGAAGCAACCTCTTTTGAATTCTCAAAATGCTCCTAGGAGTTAATTTTTGGTCCAGCCGTAAATTAAATGACATTTGCAAAATAAATAATTATTTTTTTACTCCAATTGCCTCCAAACTTTATGTGCCACTCCAAAATATTGCGCTGGAATATTGTGCCAAATTTCTAGCTCAACTAAATTCATTTGCTATGGCAACTAAATAGGAAACATTAGCTAAAATTTGAAAACATTTTTAAAAATGTAAAAAGGAAAAAAAATCCCCCCCTCCCTGCTGGGCCTTGACCCAGATGGCCAATTGGCCCAACAGGCCGCCAGGCTGGCCCACCCCTGCCTACGCACCCCACTCCCTGAACCCTAATCTCTCTCGATCCCCACTCACCCCCACTCCCCCTCGTTTCCCACTCCCTCCCCACGTTCTGGATCGGGGGCGCTCGCCCCTCGACCCCGAAGCCCGCGTCGACCGCCACTCGCTGGACTGCCCCGCCGCCGCTCGGAACCCCCCCTCGCCGGACCACCTCCCCGCCAAGCGCCTCCCCGTCCTCGACCTCCTCCCCAATGCCGCCCCGTGACGCCGCCCCGAGCCCTCCTTCCTCCTCTGCTTCGCCGGCCGCCGACGCCAAATCCGGCGACCTTGAGCCCTCTCCGAGCCCACTCGTGCACACCTGCAGGAGCATGGTGAGCCCGTGGTCTTCCCCCCTCGCTTGCTAGCTCGATCCCGCACCCGTAGCTCACCCCCTCCGTAGTGCCGAGCTCGCCGCCGCATTTGCTTTGCCACCGCGGCCATCAAAGGCTAGCTCGCGCCCGAAGCCCGTCGCCGTGCTCCTGGAACGCCAGGGAGGCGCGTGCACCCCCCCAGTTCGACTCAAATGAGCCCCTGGGCTCGATCCCGAGGCCTTCTTGCTCCTGTCGCCCGCGTCACACCCCGCTGCTCCGGAGCACCGACGCTCGCCAGCCGTCCCCTTCGCCCCACTGCTGCCGGCGCAGCTCGTTCCACCCGTGTGACCCCGCGTCGCATGGAGCCGGCCGCCGCGGCCTGTCATCCTCGCCGGCGCCCCGCTGTCCTTGCCCCATCGCACTCCCTGCCGGAGAATGCGTGCCCAGGCGCCCGTTGCCCTCAACCGCGCCCCGCGGGGTGGCGCTCGCGCCCGTTTCGCCCGGCCCGTTAAGGCCCCGTAGGCCAATGACAGGGGGGCCCGCTCCGAGAGCGCTTTTGTTAAAAAAAGTTAGAATAAATAAATTATTATTTAATTAGTTAATTAATGAGTTAATTAATCCTGTTTAAGTAATCTAATTAAAATAAATTGGCCTAATCACTTAGTTAGTCTAATTAACTCGGTTTAGTTAAACCTGAGCCTATGACCAGTGGAACCCACATGTCAGATTGACTAGTCAACCCCTCTGTTGACTGCTGACATCATGCTGATGTCTTGTTGATGCAATAATTCTATTTTCGAATTAAATAAAAAATAATTTTAGATTATTGTTTAAACTTTGAAAAATCATAGTAAATTAACCGTAACTCGGATGAAAAAGTTTTATACATGAAACTTGCTCAGAACGACGAGACCAATCCGAATACACAGTCCGTTCATCCGCCACACATCCCTAGCATAGAAAACGTTGAACTTTTCCCCTCCGGTTCATCTGTCTAACAGACGTCCGGAACCGGGAAAACTTTCCCGGATGTTTCCCCCTTCGCCAGTAACGCCTAGCACTGCGTTAGAACACCTCTAGCCCCGCTTATAATCATGTTGTGCATATGTTTGCGTGTATTTACTGTTTCTTCCCCCTCTTCTCTCCGGTAGACCCCGAGACCGCTGCTGATGCCGTTGAGATCGACTACATCGACGACGCCCCTCCTTCTTGTCTGAGCAACCAGGCAAGCCCCCCCTTTGATCATCCCGATATCGCCCATTCTATACTCTCATGCTTGCATTAGATTTTGCTACTGTTATTATTTGCTCCTATTATGATGCATAGCCTTCTTTTGTACCTGCTTATTGTTACCTACCTGCTTATCCTAAACTGGTTATCCTAAACTACTTAGTATAGGTTGGTTAGTGATCCATCAGTGACCCCCACCTTGTCCTTCTTGCCCCTGCTTCATCTTCGATGACTCGATCGACGTGATCGACGACCAGAGCCCGACACCTCACCTCACATCATGCCCCTTTTGTTGCTCAACTCTGCAGAGCTATTATCGAGTGCCGAGGGTGATCCCTCATAACGCACTCATGATGATAATTCTATAGTGTAGCTATTTGGTTGTGGTCATCGAGGGTGATTTCCTCTTTCACCATTCCCGATACAGCTCTGTCGTTCAACACCTCAAGTGTGAACCTTGAGGGTGGTCCCTCTTACGTTCACCTTGATGATTACATTGAGTGAAATCCATCGGGGGTGATTCCTCGGGTTTTCCACTTGATGTCTGGACACACAGTTAACTTGACTTTACTTGAGACCTTGGTGAAAGTCGGGCGGGCCCGGAGAGCACCCGCAAGATAATGACATGGCACGACCGGGCATTCTGAGCCCTTGTCGTAAGTCCACGAGACGGGGCGACGGGGTCACTTTTGATCGTGAGTCTCTGCTCGTCTCCGCAAGCTAATAGTACACTATGGTTTGGGTATTTGTTCTGAGTTGGCCTTTGGCCTTTACGCACCAACAACCACGTGAGAATAGTTTTGGGCCTCGACGTCGTGGTATCAGCCGAAGCTTTGTCAGATGTCCAGTTCAGCAGTGCGGCACGGCTGGGCTGGCACCATCCATGTAGAGGTGGAGCCTGGACCCACCCTGTACGCAACGACCCGGAGTGCAACGGGCGATGGGCCTAGACCCCGGAGTGCTTAGGAGATAGACCGACGGGGACCTCTCTGCTAAGCCTAGGTAGGGCTGTGATGTGTTGATCTTCCGCAGCCGGGCATTGACCCCAGAAAGGTGTGTCCGGCCAACGTGATCGAGCGTGTTGGAAAACGTGGTGCACCCCTGTAGGGAAGAGTATCTATTAATAGCCGTGTCCACGGTAACGGACGTTCAGACTTATATCCTAATCTTATACAACTACGAATGGATACTTGAATATGTGGCTCCGGGATTGCTTTCTCGCAGGGAGTGGAGGAAGGATCTCTGGGCATTAATGTTACAACATGCTTGTTAAATATTAAACTGCTATTCTTTACTCTTCTACATGCTGCAAGATGCTCGGGGCTGCTTGAAGATGCTAGTCTACGATAGGCTAGCCCTTCCCCTCTATTCTGGCTTTCTGCAGTTCAGTCCACAGATACAAACCTTCCATTTGATACCAGTGCATACTTAGTATAGATCTGATGCTTGCGAGTACTTTGGATGAGTACTCACGGTTGCTTTGCTACCCCTTTCCTCCCTTCTTTCTTCTTTCCGGTTGATGCAACCAGATGGTGGATCCCTGGAGCCAGATGCCACCGCCGACGGATACTGCTACGTGGAGACCGTCGACGTCCAGGAGTAGTTCGGAGGTCCCAGGTTGGAGGCCTTGCCTCTTCGATCATTGATGTTTGTGCTAGCCTTCTTAAGGCATCTTGGTTTAACTTATGTCTGTACTCAAATTTTGTTGCTTCCGCTAACTCTTGTGTATCAAGCTATGTATTCGAGCCCTCAAGGCCCTGGCGTGTAATATAAAGCTTGTATTATTTTATTTGTGTCTAGAGTTGTGTTGTGATATCTTCCCGTGAGTCCCCGATCTTGATCGTACACATTTGCGTGTATGATTAGTGTACGATTGAATCGGGAGCGTCACATGTTATCAATAGTAGTATTTTAAGATAAATATTAAGGGCTACCGCCTCCATGCTAAAATATAAGGTGTATTAGTTTTTCAAAAAGTCAAAGATTTCTATATTTAACCAATTCTATAGCAAAATATATCCACACCTATGATACAAATAAATAAAATGTAGAAATATATTTCATGATAAATCTAATAATGATTTCATATTGTGGACATCAATATTTTTCTCCCATAAACTAGGTCAAAGTTAGAGAAGATTAACCTTTTGAAAACTGATCCAACTACTCATCTGGAACAGAGGGCGTATTTACTTTTCCAAACTAGTAATTGGGACTTGCCTTTGCATTCCCAAACCAAAATTTTAGGGGGGGGGAGTTAAAGTTCATCTTCTTTGGTAGAAAGTGAGATGCACGCCTTTTTGGCTTTTAAGTTACATATATGGGGAGAATTAATGCCATTAGAAAAGGAGAAAAATTCAACTCGACAATTTACAAGATAACCCGCGCGTTGCAGCGCGCGAGTGCTAACTAAAAGTAATAGATAAATCATGTGGATTTCATATGATAAGATCATGCTGATGACGTGGCAGATACACATGAATTATTAATGTAGATGCATTACATGGATAAGAAAAATATGTATAAATTATGAGGATTAACTATAATGAGATGTCATGTTGATGACATGGCAAACATGCACGACCCATTGATGTGAATGAGTTGCATGCATAGGGAAGATTGGAGCAAATTGTGAGAACTGACTATGATGAGATGGCATATGCTGGTGGTGTGGCAAACATGCATTACTTATTGATGTGGATGGGTTGCATGGATAACAAAAAACAGACAGTGAGATAGATCATGCAACTAAAAAAATAGGAAAAGGAAAATAATCAATGATGTCATGTATGATGAAGTGGCATATGTGTATGTCGAGAGGAATATAAGTAGTGGGGATCAACTATTTATGTATACTAGCTGATAACTCACACGTAGTTGCAAGAATATTTTGCAATATATTTTAATGATATTTGATCATATGTAACATGAATATTAATAGTAATAATATGAGGACTAAAACTGAAAATAACATATCCTTTTATTGTCTTTGATTAGTGCATAGTTGTATTAAATATGAATAGTATTGTGGAATGAAAAATTCCATGGATGTTTGCATATTGTGGTGGTGAACCTTCTTTCATACATGTTATTGAGGTGTCATGCTTATGTTGAAACAATATGTTAGCGTAGGCTAGCTATTTAGATAAGTATAAGATAGAAAAAAGAAAAGAATATAAAGAGAGTACTATTTTTGGTGCATGCACCAACCTGGTGTGCGGTGTCAAAGGTAATGATGATCTGGCGGGCTCTTCACCACATGAAAATTTGGGAACTTAAACGGGCCGCCTTCTCCAGTGGCATCTGTGGCTTTGATCACCACATCATTGGCAGAGTCGTCCTCGCTATCATCGTCACTTACATTGCCTCTTGTCACTAGATCAACGAGGTTGGCCTCCGTGGCAGCGCCACCAACATCAGGATCTTCGTTACTACCCGTGGGTACGTGCATGGGCACTTCCGCATTCTGCCTGGTTTCAGCAGGGTCATCTAGTTCATTCACATGGCGCGGTAGACTTGAAGGACTACCGACCTGTGAGCTTAATCCATGGCGCGGCCAAGATTTTCGACAAAGTGCTCGCTACAAGATTGGTGGACGAGCTGCCATTCCTCGTGCGAAATCACCAAAGCGCTTTCGTCAAGGGCCGCTCTCTGCATGATAACTTCATGCTTGTTCAGTGCACAACGTGCAGGTTGCATGCACTCAAGGATCCAACAGTACTGCTGAAACTCGACATATCCAAGGCATTTGACACGGTTAAATGGCCGTTCCTTTTGGAGGTCATGACTAGGATGGGATTTGGGAGGAAGTGGATCACGTGGATCTGCAGACTACTTGCCACTTCCACTACACAGATCGCGGTGAATGGTGTACCAGGGGCCACAATCTATAATGCATGTGGTCTTAGGCAGGGCGATCCGATTTCCGCCATGCTCTTTATCCTTTGCATGGAGCCGCTTCAGGCGATGTTCAAGAAGGCCACTGATCGGGGCATCTTCGGCCCCCTCGCTAGGGCTGGTGTGCACCAGCGCGTCTCCATGTTCGTGGACGACGTAATGGTCTTCTTCAAGCCTAATAACCCGGAGACTACGGCCTATCGGGAGATCCTTGCACTCTTTGGGGCAGCCTCGGGCCTCATGATCAACCTATACAAGAGTGCGACACTCCCCATTAGATGCTCACTAGTGGAGTTGGACTTGGTTTGCCGTACACTTGCCTGCACAAGTGCGTCCTTTCCATGCAAATACCTCGGCCTCCCGCTCACAATCAGGAAGGCCACCGCAACACTATTTTAGTACTTGGTGGAACAATTTGCAGCTCGCCTACCCAACTGGAAGGCGACTACCCTGCCCAAGAGTGTCTGGCTCATCCTCATCCTCTCAATGCTATGCCCAATTCCGATACATGCGACGATGGCACTTCAGATAACTCGAAAAACTCTCACGGCATTGACGAAGATATGCTGCAGCTTCCTATGGTGTGGCAAGACGGAGGCTTGGGGCGGGAACTGTGCGGTGGCATGGGACTCAGTTTGGGGCCCTAAGTGGGCGGGTGGTCTTGGCATACCGAACCTGAGATGGTTGAACACTGCCATGTTGGCGAGATGGCCGTGGTTGCAACGTACTGACCAGTCCAGGCCCTGATCCCAGTTCAAGATTACAGTTCTGACAAAATCCGTGGTGCTATTCTGCGCGGCAACTACAACAACTGTGGGAAATGGCAAGACAACACTCTTCTGGGAGGATTGATGGCTAGATGGCTATCGTATGGAGGAGCTGGCACCTGTTCTATACAAAATGGTGCCAATGAGAACTAGGGAAACTCGCACGGTTTCTGAAGCTTTGGCGGATCACACTTGGGCGCTGGAAATTGGGCCGGATCTCACTGTAACCATGCTTCGACAATTCCTGGACCTATGGCAGCGGGTGAACAGGTTTAACATTCTGCTGACAGAAAATGATAGTTTCAAGTGGGCATGGGAGAAAGATGGCAAGTTCTCGGCGCGGTCTGTGTATGCGGCCAAGTTCGCAGGCTTCCAGGTTGCACCTACGGCAGACTTCACTTGGAAGTCCAGGGCGCCGCTGCACAAACACTTTTTTACTTGGTTGGCTATCAAGAATAGTTGTTGGACCTCGGATCGATTAGCACGGCGAGGGCTTCCTCACCAAAGCTCATGCCCTCTCTGCAGCCAGCACGATTAAACAATGACCCACAGGGTGTGTGTTCACATGAGAAGTTTGGGCAAAGGTATGCCTTGCTATGGGCCAACCGGACAGGACCCCTACAACAAAGGAGACGTTGCTTGAATGGTGCATTCGACAAGAGGAAAGTGGACATCACAAAAAGTTTGCAAGGCCAATTTTGCATCCTTGTCCTATGGGAGCTGTGGACACACCGCAACGCCGTAGTCTTTGATGGAGCGACGCCATCTACGGGCAAGGTACTACGAAGCATTGAGAAGGAGGCCTGAACATGAAAGCATGCAGGACTGCTAAAAGGGGAAGTTGAGGCGTTTTTTGACGGCCTCGCAGCGTGGGATAGAGCCGAGTAGTACAATGTAGCAATCCTCTGGAGTGGCTGTGATCCACTTGTAAATAGTCATGTAACATTTTGAACATGGAGGGAGTCTTTCCCTTTCCTTCTTTAATATATGATACGTACACTTGTGCGTATTTGAGAAAAAGTTCATTCACAGAACCGTCACCACCTTTGACGTTTGTAGCATCTGCTGGATCATTGACATGTAATTAAATATGTTCACATCATTTATATGCTAATGCATTATAGTACTCTGTATTAGTGATCTAAAAGATCTTACATTAGTTTACAGAAGGAGTATAAGTTAAGGTGCTTCGTGCATGCACGCGATAACGTTTTTAGGTAGACAGAGACCGTGTTTGCAGAATCCAATTCCCAAGGAGCACCGACATCGTCCTCCTCCACCCAGTCAGCCATTTCATCCTGTAGTTGCATGTAGCTCTCCTTGTTGGCGATACTGATCTCATGGGGTAACACCTGAAACATTATATGGAAATTACACAATTATATTTAAGTCTAGTATTAATGGCCTGCGTGCTTCGTGTATATACCATCGACGTGTTGCCGTCAGTCCACTTGACTTGGACGTGGCTGTCACAAAGGTCAACAACGCGCCCGACCCATGGAACATCGGCGGGGGTGCTCATGGCCCGTGGTTGCTGCGCCGCCGGTGTGCTTCCGGTGACGGTTGATAGACAGACGACGACGTCTTCATAGACAAGTGAACGGGCACTTACGGATAGGGCCATTTTTATGAAATATTTTAAAAAAAAGTCATTTTGTGCTGAACTTTGGCCAAAAGGCCAGTTTTGTGATTTTTCACGCCGCAGCCGGCAGTGAAGCACAGCACCATGCGGGGTCGCGGCTCATGAGCGAACGACAAACAGGAGGGCGGCAGCCTACAGCCCAGGAGCAGGGAGAAAGTGGGTGAGCAGGGGGCGGAGCCACGGCGGACGGCGACGCGGGCGCTGGAGTACCTGCTACTGATGGAGATCGATCATGTCGTGCGTTCGACTCGGTGGCGGCCGCGCGAGCGTTTCATCTTTCTTTCTTTTTACCAACAGCGTTGCGTTCTCCTGTGCGTCGTGCGTGCTCGTGAGGTGGTGCCTCGTGTGTGTGTGTGAGTTTCTGGTAAGATAGCCCATCAAGGCTTTCGGCCTTCTTCTTTTGGCTGGGCTGCACCCGGGCCTAGAAAAAAAACCTATGTAATTATAGCCTACTGATTTTTTCACGCCCCCGGCCTGGGCCCTGGCCCTGGGTGCCCGGGGCCAGCTCCGCCCCTGCATGCAACAGCTGCTATTAGGCCAACTCCACCGCACGACCCCAAACGAACGTCTGGTTTGACCGGATTTTGTCCCTTTGGAATGCCGATGGGTTCGCCCATGTCCGGCCTTGTCCGTTGGATCGTGCGTGCGTCCACTGCGCGGCCGCACCCCAAATCACGTCCGCATTGGACATGATTAAAAAAACCAAGAAAACGAAAATAAAAATGACTAAAATAAATAAATAAGCGTAGTTTAATAAACATAAACTTAGTTAGGGGGGTCACGGCCACAAAACGGCCCAGTTTAGCAGTTCATACAGTGCCATAATTAACATAAAAAAACGCCGCCGCGGGCTCCAGCCGCGCCCGTCGATGCCATGGCCCTCGCCATCTTCATCACTGGCCGCCGGTGTCGTCCTCATCGCTGCCAAGGTCGACGTAGGCCGGCGGCGGCGCGTGGTACACAGGGGCGGCCTGGAAGGCCGGAGGTGCTTGCACCACCTCCTCCCGTGGCGAGGCCTCCCGACCCGGTGACCGCGGCGGAGTGGCGCACCAGTACACGCCCACGCCGGCGGCCATCTCTGGAGCAGTGCAGGACCAACCCCACCCCTGGCGCAGCAGCTCCTGGAACGCGGCCACTGGCTCCTCCTCCATCGCCTCCTCCCTCCTCTCCTCCTCCGTGATGATCGCCATCTGCAGCTCCGGGAAGGCGACGTCGCCGGCGGCAGAGAGTGTCATGGCCTCCTCCAAGCCGTCCCATTGCCGCTCGTCGTGCGTGTTCATGGAGTCCTCCATGACACGCTGCATGAGACAGGCCTCCTCCTCCGCTGTCATGCGAGGAGGTGGAGGTGGCGATGGAGACGGGAAAGGCGACGGCGTGGGCGTGAGGCCGCGCACCCGCGTACGCCCGCACGCCTCTACACGTGGCCGCCGCGGCCCCGAAACCGTGCCGGCGAAGTACGACGCGCGGCGCATGTCGTGCTCGTCCTGGAGCCATGTGTCCCACAGCCGGGAGTCGGGGGCATACCTGTCGTCATAGAACAAGTCGTCGGGGAGGAGGTGGCGGCGGCGCTCGATTTCATCGCGGCGCGCACGGCCGCCCACGGGCACCGGCGGGATCGGGACCCGGTCGGTGCTGAGGTGCCATCCGTTGGGGAGGTGGATGTCTCTCCACGGGACCGACGTCCTCGTCTCCCAGTACCTCCGGCACACGTCCGCGCAGAGGTACTGCCGGTCGCGCTCGCCGGCAGGCCTAGGGGCAATGGTGAAGGGGGCTGGCATGGGGGCTCAACGGGAGGAGCGTGGCGGTGACGTGGGCTCCTCCTTCTTCACGGAGCCGCGGCGGCGGCCCGAGGAGGAGCCAGCCTCGCAGTCGTGCTTCCCCTTGAGGCCATAGTTCCAGAGCCCCATGGCTGCGGCCGGCCGGCGAGTTCAAGGACGGGGATCGGCTAGGGTTTGGTCGTGTCGGCTTTCGAGGGGGCAGAGAGGGGCGGGAGTGGGGAAGTGGAGATGAGGACGACGACCGGTCCATGGGTCCCATTTAAGAAGGACGGCGACCGTTCGATGGCCGGATGACAGGTGGGGCCACCCGCCCGTGCGCATTTATGTTGGTAGATGAGAGGTAGGTGGCCGCCTGCCACGCGGCCCCGACGCGGACGAGCGCGCGTCCGTTTGCCGTCCGCCGTGACCCAAACCAGGCGTAAGTTTGCGCTTGAAATGGATTGACCCGGACACAAAACGGACAAGATGGGTCCGGGCCGTTGCGCGCTGGGTCGCCTGGTTTGTCCGTTTTATCTCAAATGAACGGAGCCGAACAATATGGGGTCGCGCGATGGAGTTGGCTTTAATCATGAAATGAAAGACGGGACGTCCCCACATTAATCATCCAAGCAGGCATGCATGGGACCGCTGGCATTAATTAAAAGTGTGTACTTAAGCCGATGTAAAAGCCGACTAGTTGCTCGTCTTCAAAGCGCGGCAATTTAAATACTCAACGGTGCTTTACTTCTTACTCCTTCCGTCCGGAAATACTTGTCATCAAAATGGATAAAAAAGCATGTATCTAGAACTAAAATACATCTACATACATTTTCTTTTATTCATTTTGATGACAAGTATTTCCGAATGGAGGAAGTACGTACTTACCAACTAGTCTGCTGGATGCTTTACTTGTATTTCTACAATATGAAATGAAAGTGGCAAACACACACATACGCACGCACACACACACGCACGCACGCATGCACGCATATTTTTTATCAATTCAATTTTACCAAGGT
The DNA here is from genome assembly GCF_018294505.1 of Triticum aestivum. Lineage (NCBI taxonomy): Eukaryota > Viridiplantae > Streptophyta > Magnoliopsida > Poales > Poaceae > Triticum > Triticum aestivum. The sequence continues at coordinate 574,404,162 of NC_057804.1, read as the reverse complement.
AAGGCAAAAGGCATGACTGAGCACTCATGCAACCAGTTAGGCAGGGAAGCAGGGGACAGCGCGCGGCGATGAACAGCGGCAGGCCGGCAACAACGGAGCAGCACGGCGAGGGCCGGAGCCGCGCACTGGCGCACAACAGGGCGGTAGTCAGGACCAGGGGAGCTGGGGGCACAACCATGGAGTATTTTGGTCGGATCAAAATGCTTGTCATCACCAAGCTAGGGGATCTACATTGGACGGTTTCCACTTGTACTATTAAAGGAAAAATAATAGGCTTTTAAGAATCCCTTGACCTGTGTATCGTGATCCTTTCTTGATATTATTTTGTGGAATGGGAGGAGAGCGGCCGTTCTGGACGCAGCGGCAGCTGAACGCAGCTATCTAGCCGCTCATCCTGACGAGGTGATGCGCGCAGTAAGATTCGTTGAAATGGGAGAAGGCGACATACATCAGCCAAAACATGCGAATACACGTGTCCACGTCGGCCGGGTTTGCCATTTGTGCAGTTTGTGCAGGGCTCGTCCGGGGTATGCATCTGACGCAAAGGGGTCATTTGTGCAGATTGTGCAGGGTTGTACCATTTTTTACTCCGCGCCACGGGCCCGGCACTTTCATTGCTAAAGTGATTCTGGCCAACACAGTGTGGGTGGCATGTACCCAGGTTACCCAGGTCCCACATAATTTTCTTTCCAGTTGGGGGCAAAGACGAGGCTGAGCCAAGAGTAGTTTGGGCGCTCGAGGTCCTCCTGATCTCTACTTATGGCGATTCCCGGAGCGACCACGCCGGCGTTGGTCTCTGGTTGAGTTAAACTCTTCCTCTATCTCTGTTTTTCACCGTCTCTTGAACTGACCAGTTGTTGGAAATATGCCCTAGAGGCAATAATAAAAGGATTATTATTATATTTCCTTGTTCATGATAATTGTCTTTTATTCATGCTATAATTGTGTTATCCGAAAATCGTAATACATGTGTGAATACATAGACCACAATATGTCCTTAGTGAGCCTCTAGTTGACTAGCCCGTTGATCAACAGATAGTCATGGTTTCCTGACTATGGACATTGGATGTCATTGATAACGGGATCACATCATTAGGAGAATGATGTGATGGACAAGACCCAATCCTAAGTATAGCACAAGATCGTGTAGTTCGTTTGCTAGAGCTTTTCCAATGTCAAGTATCTTTTCCTTAGACCATGAGATCGTGTAACTCCCGGATACCGTAGGAGTGCTTTGGGTGTACCAAACGTCACAACGTAACTGAGTGACTATAAAGGTATACTACGGGTATCTCCGAAAGTATCTGTTGGGTTGACACGGATCGAGACTGGGATTTGTCACTCCGTATGATGGAGAGGTATCTCTGGGCCCACTCGGTAATGCATCATCATAATGAGCTCAAAGTGACCAAGTGTCTGATCACGGGATCATGCATTACGGTACGAGTAAAGTGACTTGCCGGTAATGAGATTGAACGAGGTATTGGGATACCGACGATCGAATCTCGGGCAAGTAACATACCGATTGACAAAGGGAATTGTATACGGGGTTGTTTGAATCCTCGACATCGGGGTTCATCCGATGAGATCATCGAGGAGCATGTGGGAGCCAACATGGGTATCTAGATCCCGCTGTTGGTTATTGACCGGAGAGCCGTCTCCGTCATGTCTACGTGTCTTCCGAACCCGTAGGGTCTACACACTTAAGGTTCGGTGACGCTAGGGTTGTAGAGATATTAGTATGCAGCAAACCGAAAATTGTTCGGAGTCCCGGATGAGATCCCGGACGTCAGGAGGAGTTCCGGAATGGTCCGGAGGTAAAGAATTATATATGGGAAGTCGAGTTTCGGCCATTGGGAAAGTTTCTGGGGTCACCGGTATTGTACCGGGACCACCGGAAGTGTCCCGGGGGTCAACCGGGTGGGGCCACCTATCCCGGAGGGCCCCATGGGCTGAAGTGGGAGGGGAACCAGCCCCTGGTGGGATGGTGCGCCCCCCTTGGGCCCCCCTGCGCCTAGGGTTGGGAACCCTAGGGGAGGGGGCGCCTCCACTTGCCTTGGGGGGCAAGGCACCCCCCTTGGCCGCCGCCCTCCCTAGAAGTTCCCATCTCCTAGGGCCGGCGCCCCCCTGGGGACCCTATATATAAAGGAGGGAGGGAGGGCAGCCGCACCCTTGCACTTGGCGCCTCCCTTCCCCCTTGCTACACCTCTCCCTCCCGCAGACGCTTGGCGAAGCCTTGCCGGGATCCCTGCTGCATCCACCACCACGCCGTCGTGCTGCTGGATCTTCATCTACCTCTCCTTCCCCCTTGCTGGATCAAGAAGGAGACGTCACGCTGACCGTACGTGTGTTGAACGCGGAGGTGCCGTCCGTTCGGCACTAGGATCTCTGGTGATTTGGATCACGACGAGTACGACTCCCTCAACCCCGTTCTCTTGAACGCTTCCGCTCGATCTACAAGGGTATGTAGATGCACTCCTCTCTCTCGTTGCTAGATGAACTCATAGATTGATCTTCGTGAAATCGTAGAATTTTTTTTATTTTCTGCAACGTTCCCCAACACCAGCTTGTGCCGTGCGCCGGTACTGCAGATCAATGACGGCGGCAACCGCTTTAGTGGAGCGCGAGGGGGAAACATGGGTGGTGCCGCCGGTACTACCGTATCCGATTCGGCCGTAGCGGTGGAGTCGCCAGAGTGGTGAGCGACGGATCAGGGCCGGGCGGTTCTGGTACCGTTTGGCATCTCTTCTGATGTCGACTTGTCCGGCGCGTCTTGCATGACGTTCAGTTCAGTGGACGGAGTTGTGGCGTCGGCGGGCGCCAGCGAGGCGGCGCGCACCGTCGACTCGTGGGGCTGGAAACGGATGCTGGGGTTCCGGTCTGTCCCGGACACAAACCACTTTGTCCTGAATCCTGATCACGGGGCACCTTGGGCACAAGGTCAATGGCAGCGGTGGCGGAGTTGTCTGGAGACAACGAGCAGACGACAAAGAGCTTTGGGACATCATGGCGCAATTGTGGTGGACGGACCAAGGAAAAGCTGGTGCGTGGTGGGAACACACGTTGCCAGCGATCAGTACTGCCTACGACGCGTCCTCGCATCTGCACGCGTACCATCCTCATGTCAGATCGTATGTCAGAGTTCGTCCTTCGAATACGCATATACGTCACATAACGCTCTCCAACGTCCGGCTATACTCTAACTAGCATGCTTCGGTGGTTCGAATCGCGACGGCACCCGCACTATAGATGCGGTGCGTGCAGCTGCCGCTGCGTATAGGGATGCATTTCTCGGAATGGGAGACCCTATTATTCTGCATACCGTGGGGAGGAGCAAGATGGAATGGGCCCTCATTATGAGACTAGTGATGATCAACCCTCTCACACTAGTGAGTTTGTAAATCTTAAAGAGGCTTGGTTACAAATTTCTTCAAAGGAAAATTGGAGAAGAAAATTGATATTTGATGGTAGTAGGACTAGTTTGGAATGTTAGATCATCCTCTAGTAAGAGTAATGAAGTGGTGGATCAACACTGGGTAGATCTATTCAACGATATTGATTAAGTAAAATCATCCTCTGATAAGAGTAATGATGTCAGAGTAAATGACCACGGGTAGCCTCATCCGCTCCCCATGATATTTCAAGACATCGGGGCTGGCCGCGCCCCTCAAGCATCAAAGACAAGGGGCCGCCTTCTTATTGCTGGCTATTCCAAACGGCCGGCTGCAGGAAGACGGCCAGGACCAAAGAGCGGCCCCGGTGTGGGCCGACTCCTAGCAGACGGCTGCCAGAGCGGCCAACTCCTAGCACGCGGCCCACCCCTGCACCCTCAAAGTTTGCACCCACATAACAGCGACGAGACGGGGCGTGGCTACAGTACAGCCTGCCACCCCCGAATCCAAGGGTGGACGTGGCCACAGTGCAACATACCGGGCATCCATCCCTAGCCCGGCACGGCACTGTTGCCACGCTGCCCACGACGTCACCCATGGCATAGGCAGCCATACTCCCACGATAGGCTGTCGGTACGGCCTGCAGGCAGCGGTCCCTACCTGTTGTGAGATACCAGAAGGTGGCAAGCCCTGACCAGTCGGCATAGGGGAAGGCCGACTCCCAGTAGCTACTCCTCCCCTTCCCTTGAAGTTTGAGAGCAATTAAACAGATAAGACTGGGTGTGGCTACAGTGAATGACCACTAGGCGGCGGTACTGTAGCCACGCTCTTCCCGATCAAGCCCTCGTCATCCGAGGCAGGGCTATAGTGATGAGCAGCCGACAGGACCCACAAGCAACGGGCCCTACCTGTTAGCCGAGAGCTTGAAGCCGGCAGGACCCACCAGGCGGTGGGCCCCAGCAGCCGGCGGAGAAGCCGGCGACCATAGACACTAATGGCCCGGGCCTACACCCGGCCGGATTACCATTGTACCCCTGGGGGGTAGGCCTATATAAACCCCCCAGGGCACCCATGCAAAGGGTTCAACCTCTCAGAGAAGACACACATAGAGAGAGGAGTAGAGCTAGCCTTGCCCTTCTCCCCCTCTAGCCAGACAGCTCAAGGAGCAAGCTTGTAGCTACTTGTTGATCTAGTGATCATGTGGAGACCCCGCAGAGCAAGACTAGGGGTGTTATCTCCTAGGAGAGCTCCGAACCTGGGTAAGATGCATCAGCGTATATGTTTACGCCTTATCCCGCTTCCAGGTACCAGGGATGTCTTACTAGCTCCCACCATGATTAGCCATCCTTTGGCATATGTCGCAGCAAACCCCTGACATTTGGTGCCCGCCGTGGGGCTAGGTGCACCATCGTCTGGAGACCTGTTCTGGACGGGAACCTTGTTCCTCCCTGGTGAGCGCAGCCAGCCCGGCACGCCCGATGGCGTTTGCACCGACGAGCTGCATGGCGTGGAAGTCGCCTGCGCGGCGAGCTGCCTCGCTAATCTCATCGCGAGATTCGCCTACCCGACGAGCCCGCGCCAGGCGCAGGCATAGCCAGCTCCGAGAGCTACCTCATCGACCTCCTTGGCAAGCTTGACATCGCCAACGAGCCCGCCTCCGACCTAGAGTCGATCGGCTCCATCGACCCGATGCTTGTCGACTTCGACACGACATCCCTCAACGCTTTCCCCACCAACATGGTGGCCATCGACGACCCGCTCCCTCGTGCGGACAGCGGTGGCAGCACCGTCACCTAGGTGCTCATGATCAGCCACAGCGGAGCCTCCGGCACGGACGCCCAAGACCTGCTACAATGCAGGACTTGTCTGTGCCCATCACGGGCGACGCCAGCACTGAGACACTGGAAGCTAGCCGCGTCGCACTCGTCGAGAGCGGCTAAAGGTTGGCCACTATGAGACGCCTCACCGAGGCCTATCAGCGCAAGGTCGACCGGGCCGTCTGTGGCAGGCCGGCTGCTGGCAAACCTAGCCGCGTGGGCGTCGTCTGACAGCGCGGCGCGGCCATCGCCAGCATGCTGGGGGCCGACCACCCAGTCTACGCCATGCCCATCAAGAACTTACGTGCTGCCCAGGCGGCAGCAAATGAGCTAGAACACCTGGAGGATGACAAGCGATGGTGCATGACAGAGCGTGTCCAACAACTCATTGACGCAGCTGCCGCGCAGCAAGAAGCCGACACGCGCGCCGAGAATCCCTCCTCCCCCCCCGGCGAGAGCAAGGTGCGACCTCCCGGATGCCGACAGCCAGCGGACGCTACCAAAGAGATAAAAAGCCGGCTGTTAGCCGCAGCCGGACGCGCCTCACCATCAAGCGCGACCAAGATGGCCGCCCTCGAGCTGTGGAGCGGCAGGATGATTGTCCGCCTCCTCCCCCTCCACGCAGGGAGAGGTGCGCCTCCCCGCCGCCTGTTGAGCACCCGATGCTCAGCGGCCGGCTGGGCCGCCATGAAGGAATCGGAGAAAACGATGCCCGCCATCGGATCGACCGCCTCGCTCGATCCCAGGCGCTAGAAGAAGAAGATGCAATTGGTCTGCCTTGTTATGGCCCCCACATCAGTGACGAGCCCTTCCCCAAAGGGTTCTCGCTCCTAAGAGATACACCTAAGTACGACGGCTCCGTGAAGCCGGAGGACTGGCTGGTTGACTACTCCACCGCGGTCAACATAGCAAACGACAACAAGCGTGTTGTCATGCCCAATATGCGATACTATCCTAAAGAGACTCGAAGGTCGCACCAAGGATAGAACCGCATATTGAAACGCTTTTGCAAGGTGGATATCATTACATCAACATCACATAATAGATGGGGATACATACAAGAGGCATACAATGCCACACGAATACAACATCACAATACATAAGAGCATCATCCGACTACGGATGAAACACAAAAAGAAACTCAAACGACATCCACCCTGCTAGCCCAGGCTGCCGACCTGGAACCTATCCCCTGATCGAAGAAGAAGCAGAAGAAGAACTCCAAAACAAGCAAACATCGCTCTCACCTCATGATCATCGCATAACCTGTACCTGCAACTGTAGTTGTAGTAATCTGTGAGCCACGAGGACTCAGCAATCCCATTACCATGGGTATCAAGACTAGCAAAGCTTAATGGGAAAGGAAGGGGTAAAGTGGTGAGGTTGCAGCAACGGCTAAGCATATGTGGTGGCTAACATACGCAAATAAGAACGAGAAGAGAAGCAACGGAACGGTCGTGAAGCTAGCAATGATCAAGAGGTGATCCTGAACTCCTACTTACGTCAAACATAACCCAAAACCGTGTTCACTTCCCGGACTCCGCCGAAAAGAGACCATCACGGCTACACACGCGGTTGATGCGTTTTAATTCGGATCTGGTGTCAAGTTATGTACAACCGGACATTAACAAATTCCCATCTTCCACATAACCGCGGGCACGGCTTTCGAAAGTTTATACCCTGCAGGGGTGTCCCAACTTAGCCCATGATAAGCTCTCGCGATCAACGAAGGATATACCTTCTCCCAGGAAGACCCGATTGGACTCGGAATCCCGGTTTACAAGACTTTTCGACAATGGTAAAACAAGACCAGCAAAGCCGCCCGATGTGTCGACAATCCTGATAGGAGTCGCATGTATCTCGTTCTCAGGACACACCGGATAAGCGAAGCGTACAGGTACCGACGTAACCCAAGTTGCCAAGGGATGGTCCCGCACGGTGCTCTAGTTTGGACCAACACTTAGACAAGCATTGGCCCAGGGGGCTAAAATAAGATGACCCTTGGGTTAATTACTCCCAAGGGAAAAGTAGGTGGTGGTGAGGCAAATGGTAAAACCAAGGTTGGGCCTTGTTGGAGGAGTTTTATTCAAAGCGAACTGTCAAGGGGGTCCCATAAATCACCCAACCGCGTTAGGGACGCAAAATCCGGGAACATAATACCGATATGATGGAAACTAGGGTGGCAAGAGAGGAACAAAACACCAGGCATAAGACCGAGTCTTCCACCCTTTACCAAGTATATAAATGCATTAATTAAATAAGAGATATTGTGATATCCCAACATAATCCTGTCCACCATGGAGCAATCTTCAACTTCACCTGCAACTAACAACGCTATAAGAGGGGCTGAGCAAAAGCGGTAACATAGCCAAACAACGGTTTGTTAGGAGGGGTGAAAAAGGTTAGAGGCTGACATGGCAAATCTGGGAGGCTTGAAGAGCAATTGATAGGAAGCGCAACAAAGCGATAGAACGAAGCAACTAGCATAGCAATGATAGTAATGAGATCCAAGGTTATGGTCATCTTGCCTGAAATCCCGCTAGGAAGAAGAATGAGTCCATGAAGAAGATGAAGCCATGAAGACGAACCAAGCGTAGACGAACGAATCCACACGATCGCAACGAAACAGGAAACTATCGAGAAGAAGCAAACAACATGGTAAACACACCACACATATACAAGACATGATGCTCAACCAAGTATGATGCAAGACAAGGCTACATGAAGCTACTCATGGCAAGAGATGATGCAAACAAGAGCAACACATCAAGGCAAGTTTAAATGAGGCCGGAAACAACATATAACAATTCCGGTAAGTCCTCATATGCAAATTTCGAAATTGGTCCAGATCTGAATAAACCTTATGTTCAAGTTGTTAAACAGCAAGTTAAGATGCACAAGGATGATCTACACGAAATTCTAGTCAAGTTACATATAAAGTTCATTTAGTTCGGAGCTACGGCCTAGAAGATATGAGCAAAACAAGTTAAACATGGCATTGATGCAAAATGCATACAAACATCAAGCAAACACCTCAAAACAAGGATGCAACATGATAATATGAAACTACATGCAAAATCAAGCAAGTTTCATATAGAGCACACTCAAAACGGGGCAATGGTTCGACACACACACATAAAACAAGTTTAAAGGACAAGCTGTCCAAAACAGCAACTAGGCATCTAGCAAGCATCAAAACAATATGCTACAGCATCCCAATATAAGAACAAAAGGCATGGACATGATGTACAGGTAAAGCAAGACAAAACATGAACACTGAGATATCTCCAGAAATGACAAGAACATGCTCAAAAAGACATGGCAAGATTGCAAACAATAACCATTTTAGACTTTGCAGAAATGACATCAGGTTGCAATGTTTAGAGCTATCAAACAACATGTTACAGGAACTTAATATGACAAACAAAGGCATGGAATGAATCTACTAATTGCATAGAACAAAAGTCCCCTAATGACCATAAGCCAAAAAGGACCAGAAGATATGATGACACCCATGTAAACATGGCAAGTTATATGACAGATTCATACATGGCAGGAACAACGATAAGTAGGCATGTTGGTGAGCTTTACCACTCACCACAGAGCAATACATGGCATGACAAGGTGACCAACAGTAAGAAGACATATTTACGAAGCTAAGCATGGCAAGAACAAGTTCATAGGGTGCATGGATCACTAGCAAAGCTCATGGCAAAACTGAACTTAATGTTAACAGACTGAGAGCAACATTATTTAGAAACTTTGGAGCAAGATAACAACAAGCTACAGCAGACTATAAATGCAACCAGGGGCATGGATGGATAGATCATGACATGTAGAATAAAACATCCTTAGTGATTATGCATAGAATGACTTGTAGCAGCAGGTTTACATGGCAACAAAATATAACAGAATCAGCCTAGCAAAACAGCAACAACAAGTACCATACTTCAGAAGCTTGATGCACTTAGTACAAGACTCACAAAAATACATGGATTGCACCCCTGTAAATATGGCATGATGTAGTTCAAAACACATGTAAATCTCATGCTCATAGGATGCACACATCAAACATGGCAAAAATGACAAATGAGCATGTTCTGTTAACAGACAGCAGACAACATCATATAGCACTCTTGCAACGATGATTCAGGCATCAAGATGGACTCAAACAAACATGGCAGAATGGAATGAAATGAATAGCATCTCATGATGAACATTTTGATATATTACACGCACAAAATGGAGCAGTACACAACAAGATATGGCAGGTCAAAGGATGCATCAGAATATGCAAATTTCAGGGACTTAGCAGATCTTCAGAAAAAAACAGACGAGCGTTATAATCTAAAATGCTCACAGGCCAATGGATAGAGGGGACTCACCATGGGCCAAGGCCCAGGTTGGAAGGGGAGGCCAGGCGGGCCAAGGGAGATGGGCCGGGAAGGCCGAGGCCCACGCGAGACTGGGCGGCCCCGAGCGGAGGCCGGCTGGATTGGGCTCCTCCCGATCCGCGGCGGCGACGCGTTCTCCGGCGGCGGGGAGGTGCTCCGGCGAGGGGCGGAGGCCGGGGATGGCCGGAATGGGGAGATCCGGGGTCGGGGATCCCGGATCCGGCGAAGATCGAGGGCGAGGAGGTCGGCGACGAGCTCGGCGACGGCGACGGCTAACTCCGGCGATGGGGGCCGGTGACCCTATACGAGAGAGAGAGAGAGAGAGAGAGAGAGAGAGAAAGAGAGAGGCGGGGTCAGGGAGAGAGAGGAGGAAGCCGGATGGGGGCGGCGCGACCTGGCGTGGCGGCGGCGAGGCTTACTGGTGACGGGGACGGGAAGGCAAGGCGGTGGGGTGCCGGACTCCGGCGACGGCGGCCTGGGCGGCGGCGCGCGAAGGAGGGCTGAGGTGAGCGGGCAGCTCGGGCGCGGGGCGCGGGCGGCTCGGGCCGGTTTGTGGCCCGGGGTGGGCTGACCGTGGGCCAGGTGGGCCGCGGCGGCGTGAGTGAAGGCAGGGGGCGCGTGGCGTGCGTGGGTTGGAGGAGGAGGGCGGCTTCGGCGGCGCTGGCCGCTCAGGCGACGCCAAGTGGCGGAGAGGGAGAGGGCCATCGCGGAAAATGATGGGGTGGCGGCACTGGAGGTTAGGGTAGGTTTTAGACTAGGATTAGTCCAAAATGGGCAGGTGGGGTTTCTATATATAGACAAAGCCTAGGGTTTGGTGGGTTTAGGGGGGTTTTCGGACCCCTGGATCACGATCGAGCGGCTCTAGACAGAGGGGGAGCTAGGTGGGCTGCGGTGGGCTGTGCTAGAAAGGCCAAGGGCTGCGGGATAGAAGAGAGAGAGGCCCGATGGCAGTTTCCAGAGTCCGAAAACGTCTGACGTTTGGCCGGCAACGATGCCGCTATAAGATTAACGGTTGGGCTAGCAAACGAGCTCCGAATGTGACGAAACTTGACAGGCGCTGTGTCTACACTATAATAAGATCGCAAGCCAAGCTTTGACCTATTCTGGGAACATTTTTCGGCCACTCACGAAAACGAGGTAAAAGGGGGTGCCGGAGGACATAGGAGTGTCGGATTGCAAAACGGACAATGGGAAAATGCTCGGATGCATGAGACAAACACGTATGCAAAATGAGATGCACATGATGACATGATAAAATGCAACACGCAAGCAAACGACATGACAATGACGGCGAATAACTGAAGGACACCTGGCGCATCGAATCCCGGGCGTTACACGCATTGCCGTGAAGTACACCCCCCTCATGCTTTAGGACACGGTGCACACTTGGCTGAACAGCCTCAAGCCCTACATCGTCAACAGCTGGGTAGATTTCACCGAAGTTTTCATCCGCAACCTCACCAGCACTTACAAGCGGCCGCCCAAGCCTTGCCATCTCTCTCTGTGCGTTCAAGGCCCTACCGAATCCACTCGTGACTACCTGACGCGGTGGGCTGAATTGCGCAACTCCTGCGAAGGGGTGTACGAGGTTCAAGCCATATAGTACCTCACCGTCGGGTGCAGAGAAGGCACCCTACTCAAGCACCGACTCCTGTGCGACGAGCCGGCTACACTCGATGAGTCGCTGATCATAGCAGACAAGTACGCCACTGCCGACTCCTCTATGAAGTCGGAGCTTCAGGTGGAAGCCTCTGGGATGGTGCTCCCTCCGGCTCCGAGAACGCCGGCTGGTGACACCAGTCGGCGCCAGCAGCAGAACGACAACAAGCGCAAAGCCCCAATGCTGGCTTCCACCAGCCGGCAAGTGGCCACAGTCGAAGATCAGCAGCCAGAGGGGCAGCCCATACCCAAGCATCAGAAAGGCGTCAAGCTGGCTTGGCAACCCGCCCTCTCCTATGAGCAGACCCTTGATGCACCCTGCAAGTTTCACAGCGGCGCGAAGCCATCCAATCACACCACCCGGAAGTGCCACTGGCTCATTCGAATCTCCAAGGGCGAAGGGCTGCTGCCTCGTCCGCCTGCTGGCCAGCCGCCTCCACCTCCTCAGCAGTTGGCGGCCCGTCCAGCAGTCAGTGCCATCCAAGATGAATTCCTTGAAGAACATGGAGCATATGTTGTTTTCACAAGCCAGACCGATGATAGGCGCAATCGGCGCCAACAACACCAAGAAGTCAATGTTGTTGCCTCTAAAGTCCCAGAGTTCATGCACTGGTCCGAGAAGCCCATCAGTTGGAGCCGAGCCAACCACCCGGAAGTGATGCCTTCTCCGGTTTCCTATGCCCTGGTGTTCGATGCCACCTTCGCAACAGAGAGGCGAGCTGCTCACTTCTCCCGAGTCCTGATAGATGGTAGTAGTAGGATCAACATCCTTTACCGCGATGCCATGGAAAAGTTGAACATCAAGGCGAAGCAACTCCTGCCTAGCCGGATTGTTTTCCATGGCATTGTGCCCGGCCTTTCCTGCTCACCAATCAGCAAGATCAAGATAGATGTCCTCTTCAGAGACAAAGATCACTTCCGTCGCGAAGCAATTTGGTTTGAGGTAGTGGACCTAGAGAGCCCTTATCATGCATTGCTTGGCCGACCTTCCTGGCCAAGTTCATGGATGTACCTCATTACACCTACCTCTAGATGAAGATGCCGGGAACCAAGGGCATCATCACCATAGTTGGAGACTACAAGAAGTCGGTCGCTTGTGCCACAGCTAGCAGCCGGCTGGCCAAGTCTCTTGTAATTTCCATGGAGAAGAAGTGCCATGTTGGGCTCACGACAGATGCCATGAGATTGTTAAAGAGAGGAGGAGGCTCGAGGGCGCTGGTGGGCTCCAGAGGCGAGGTTGGTATGAGCGAGCGCGGGACGCAAGACATATCCAGGTTTGGGGCTCTCCGGAGAGATAATACCCTTAGTCCTACCGAGTGTGGTGATATGCAATAGTACAGGGTTGCTCCTAGAGCTGTAGCGAGGAAGAAGGGAGGCTGGCCAGGGCTTAGGCTGCTCCTTCTACCGGGGTGTGTTCTACTGATCTGTGTCTAGTTCCTGTGTGCTTACTGCTCCTGCTATCTTGCTTGCCCGTATGCGTTGGGGCTCCTGGGGGGGTTTTATAGGCCAACCCCCAGGGGTATGATACGTCTCCAATGTATCTATAATTTTTGATTGTTCCATGCTATTATATTACCCATTTTGGATGTTTATGGGCTTTACTGTACACTTTTGTATCATTTTTGGGACTAACCTACTAGCCGGAGGCCCAATCCAAATTGCTGTTTTTTTGCCTATTTCAGTGTTTCACAGAAAAGGAATATCAAATAGAGTCCAAACGGAATGAAACCTTCGGGAGCAATCTTTTTGGAACAAACGCAATCCAGGAGACTTGGGGTGGACGTCAAGAAGCAGCCGAGGCGCCCACGAGGGTGTAGGGCGCGCCCTAGGGGTGCGTGCCCCCTACCTCGTGGGCCCCTCGTGGCTCCCCTGACTGACTTCCTTCTCCTTATATATCTACGTACCCCGAAACCATCCAGGAGCACCACGAGAAACTATTTCCACCGCTGCAACCTTCTATACCCGTGAGATCCCATCTTGGAGCCTTTTCCGGCGCTCCGCCGGAGGGGGAATCGATCACTAAGGGCCTCTACATCATCACCAAGGCCTCTCCGATGAGTTGTGAGTAGTTTACCACAGACCTTCAGGTCCATAGTTACTAGCTAGATGGCTTCTTCTCTCTCTTTGAATCTCAATACAAAGTTCTCCTTGATCTTCTTGGAGATCTATTTGATGTAACTCTTTTTGCGGTGTGTTTGTCGAGATCCGATGAATTGTGGGTTTATGATCAAGTTTATCTATGAGAAATATTTGAATCTCCTCTGAATTCTTTTATGTATGATTGGTTATCTTTGCAAGTCTCTTCGAATTATCAGTTTGGTTTGGCCTACTAGATTGATCTTTCTTGCAATGGGAGAAGTGCTTAGCTTTAGGTTCAATCTTGCGGTGTCCTTTTCTAGTGACAACAGGAGCAGCAAGGCATGTATTGCATTGTTGCCATCGAGGATAAAAAGATGGGGTTTATATCATATTGCTTGAGTTTATCCCTCTACATCATGTCATCTTGCTTAATGCATTACTCTGTTCTTATGAAGTTAATACTCTAGATGCATACTGGATAGCGGTTGATGTGTGGAGTAATATAGTAGTAGATGCAGGCAGGAGTCGGTCTACTTGTTGCGGACATGATGCCTATATACATGATCATGCCTAGATATTCTCATAACTATGCACTTTTCTATCAATTGCTCGACAGTAATTTGTTCACCCACCTGTAGGATCTAGAAGTATGTCTAGAGGGGGGGGGTGATTAGACTACTTGACCAAATAAAAACTTAAGTTTCCCAATTTTAGTCTTTGGCAGATTTTAGCAAACTTAGCACAAGTCAAGCAATCTTAACACAATTCAAGCAAGCATGCAAAGAGTATATGAGCAGCAGAAATTAAAGCATGCAACTTGCAAGAACGTAAAGGGAAGGGTTTGGAGATTTCAAACGCAATTTGGAGACACGGTGATTTTTGAGCCGTGGTTCCTATAGGTGGTGCTATCGTACATCCACGTTGATGGAGACTTCAACCCACGAAGAGTAACGGCTGCACGAGTCCACGGAGGGCTCCACCCAAGAAGGGTCCACGAAGAAGCAACCTTGTCTATCCCACCATGGCCGTTGCCCACGAAGGACTTGTCTCACTAGCGGTAGATCTTCACGAAGTAGGCGATCTCCTTGCCCTTACAAACTCCTTGGTTCAACTCCACAATCTTGTCAGAGGCTCCCAAGTGACACCTAGCCAATCTAGGATACACCACTCTCCAAGAAGTAACAAATGGTTTGTTGATGATGAACTCCTTGCTCTTGTGCTTCAAATGATAGTCTCCCCAACACTCAACTCTCTCTCACAAGATATGGATTTGGTGGAAAGAAGATTTGAGTGGAAAGCAACTTGGGGAAGGCTAGAGATCAATATTCATATGGTAGGAATGGAATATCTTGGCCTCAACACATGAGTAGGTGGTTCTCTCTCAGAAATGGTAAGTTGGAAGTGTAGGTTTGTTCTGATGGCTCTCTCCACGAATGAAGAGGAGGTGGAGGGGTATATATAGCCTCCACACAAAATCTAACTGTTACACACAATTTACCAATCTCGGTGGGACCGAATCAATAAACTCGGTCAACCCGATTTAGTAAACAATGTGACCGTTAGGGTTTTCGGTGGGACCGACATGCAACTCGGTAGGACCGATATGGTTAGGGCTAGGGAATAACGTAATCTCGGTGAGACCGATTACACAAACTCGGTGAGACCAATTTTGGTAATAAGCTAACCAGAGAGTTGGTCAGGCACACTCGGTGTGACCGATTACACAAACCCGGTGGGACCGATTTTGGTAATAAGTTAACCAGAGAGTTTGCATTGTAATCTCGATAGGACCGATTACTCAAACTCGGTAAGACCGATTTTGATAATGGACATACACAGAGAGATTACAATCCCATCTCGGTGAGACTGAGATCCCTATCGGTAAGACCGATTTGCCTAGCGTTTGTGGCAGTGGCTATGACATCTAAACTCGGTGGCGCCGGATAGAAAGAATCGGTGGGGCCGAGTTTGACTTTTGGTTTAGGTCATATGTGGATGTGGGAAAGTAGTTGAGGGTTTTGGAGCATATCACTAATCACTTATGGAGCAAGAAACTCATTAAGCAACACCTCATCCCTCCTTGATAGTATTGGCTTTTCCTATAGACTCAATGTGATCTTGGATCACTAAAATATAAAATGTAGAGTCTTGAGCTTGAAGCTTGAGCCAATCCTTTGTACTTAGCATCTTGAAGGGGTTCCACATCCTTTAGTTCATGCCACTTCATTGTTGAACTTATCTGAATATATACTAGATAAAAGTGTTAGTCCAACAAGAGATATGTTGACATTAATTACCAAAACAACCCGGGGAGCACTTGTGCTTTCAGTCTCCCCCTTTTTGGTAATTTATGACAACATACATCAAAGCTTTAGATAGAGATATAGAGAATAGCAAGTAAAGCTTTGGAAAGACATGTAACATGCATAGGCTCCCCTTACATGTATGCAATCATGTGAATATGGAATATATGAGCATGTGAATGCATAAGCATGACAGAGTAGGCAATGTGTTATATGTATCTTGGCTATATGCATCAGAACGAAGAATTATGGAAAATGTACCTTCATGCTCATGAGTCCTTCTTGCAAACAATATGTACATCAGCAAGAATTTCTCATACACATGATTGTGATGCATATACTTACCTTGTGGTCTTGAGTTGGCTTAGGATGGAGTGAACCTGTGAAAATAAGGTTAGATAACACAGATGCATCTACTAGCTAGAGCAAACGAGAAGAAACCACAAGAATACCAAGACTGGGATGACATGTAGAGAGTGAGTACCAAGTACCACATTGGATTAGACATGTCCCCAAAGATAAAGTTATGCAAAGAATTTAAAGAATTTCTTTCCCTTGAATATCTTGCTCCCCCTGAATCTAGCATGGGATACTAAGAGAAGATAGGGAACAGAAAATCAGAGCTAAAGCAATTTTAGCACATATGAACATGTCTTTCCCCTCTACAAGACATGTAACATCTCTCCTCTTGAACACCAAGCATCTGGGATCATTGAAGATTACTCTTTCCTTGAGTATTCTCTCCCCCTAGAGATATGATAAGATGTGATCTCTCTCTATAGGTAAAGATTTTGATGTGATCTCTCTCTATCCCCCTTTGACATCAATTTCCAAGAAGGATCTTCTGGATGTGTTGTCACATGGGTTTGGTCCTTGAGTCACAAGTCAACGCAGCAAGAAAAATGTGATGCTGGTAGAGGACAAGATTCATTGAGTGGAGCTGGATCAAAAGAATCACATAAGTAAGTGGCAGGTAGTTTTTCCTGTAGTGAGATCGGTAGCACCGAGTTGTATTCTTCGGTAGCACCGAGAGGTTTCGGTGGCACCGAAAATGACAAACCGGTGGAACCGATTTCATCACAGAGAAAACACTTGTCACCTCAGCTCACTGGACAAGTAAGATCTCACAAGGATTTGCAAGGAATTGGATGCAGGAAATGCAGAACAGATAGAAAATGAGAAGAAACTATAAAAGAAATCTAGATGAAGTTTTTTTTGAAAGGGGAAATAAATATGCAAGAGAAAAATGCAAGAGCATAGAAAAGAACACGAGAGAACTTCATCTAGAATTGGTCGGCGACAAAGTCACCTATGTTAGAGTATATTGACTTAGGAGTCAAGTGAGTTCACTTGATCATAGGTCATACTCATCATTTAAGCTAAAAATGGGGTTACCATTTTTCGTTTAAGCATCTTGATGTATTCAAATCTTGTCAAGTTGCTTTCACTCATGTTTGGAGTAAAGCTTCTCTAAGATGGAAAAACATACCTTGGGTGATGGTGTTGATCGTTCATGTAGTTGAACTTGTGTGGGTTGCTCAAGGTTGATGTAGTTCATCAAGAGTTTGGAGCACCACTTGGAATTTGAGTTCATCTACCTACATGGGTTAGTTTTTGCAAGGAAGAGCACTTGTGTATCCAAAATCACAATCATGAATTTCAACATAGAATTTGCCAAAGGATATGTTTGAATGGTTCGATGCTTCCTTGTCTTCAACCACCGTTGTGTAGAGACTCGGTGATGTAGA
This sequence comes from Triticum aestivum, assembly GCF_018294505.1. Taxonomy (NCBI): domain Eukaryota; kingdom Viridiplantae; phylum Streptophyta; class Magnoliopsida; order Poales; family Poaceae; genus Triticum; species Triticum aestivum. The sequence goes on along the minus strand of NC_057804.1, from coordinate 574,386,770 downwards.
GATTGCTCAAGATGTGTGTGAGTTGCAATCTCGTAGACTTAGATTCATCCAAGTACCTACAAGGGTTAGATAACATGCAAGGTGCAAATATATCCAAGATGTAAGATTTTCATCATAAGAGAAATATCAAGGATTAGTCATAGGCATATGTCTTGCATGTACCAAATGAAGTTCCTACTCCAAGTTTGAAGCATCAATGATATTAAATTCTCCTCTCAACCTACAAAACACTTTCTCATCAAGAGGTTTAGTGAAAATGTCCGTTAATTGTTTTTCGGCGCGAACATGCTTAAGATCAATGTCCCCTTTGGCAACATGATCTCGAATGAAATGATGACGAACTTCAGTATGCTTAGTTCGAGAATGTTGCACGGGATTATGAGCAATCTTGATAGAACTTTCATTGTCAGAAAGTAATGGAACATGTTTCACATATATCCCATAATCTTTAAGAGTTTGGGTCATCCAAAGCAATTGAGCACAACATGAACCAACGGCAATGTATTCCGCTTCGGTGGTGGATAAGGATACCGAGTTTTGTTTCTTGGAAGACCAAGACACAAGAGATCTACTAAGGAATTGACAAGTACCCGAAGTGGACTTTCTATCAACCTTGTCTCCGGCATAGTCCGAGTTGGAGTAGCCAACAAGATTGAAAGAGGCCCTCTTAGGATACCAAATGCCAAAGTTTGGCGTATGAATTAAGTATCTCACTATCCTTTTCACGGCCTTAAGGTGACATTCTTTAGGTGCAGCTTGATATCGTGCACACATTCACACACTTAGCATATTATCGGTACGTGACGCACATAGATATAACAATGAACCAATCATAGAGCGATAAACCTTTTGATCAACCGGTTCACCATCTTTGGTCAAATCAAGATGTCCACTAGTAGGCATGGGTGTAGACATACCTTTGCATTCTTGCATATTGAACTTCTTGAATAAGTCCTTAGTGTACTTTGTTTGAGAGACAAAAGTACCTTCCTTAGTTTGCTTGATTTGCAACCCAAGAAAGAATTTGAGTTCACTCATCATTGACATCTCAAACTTCTTCGACATTAGCTTTCCAAACTTCTCACTAAAATGAGGGTTAGTTGATCCAAATATAATATCATCGACATAAATTTGGCATACAAATAATACTCCATTAACCCTTTTAGTAAAAAGTGTAGAATCAATTTTCCCAATTTCAAAGCCTTTTTCAATAAAGAACTTGGTTAAGTATTTATACCAGGCTCTAGGAGCTTGTTTAAGACCATAAAGAGGTTTGCGAAGTTTGTAAACATGATCAAGTTTTTTAGGATTAACAAAGCCGGGAGGTTGTTTAACATAAACTTCCTCCTCTATTTCACCATTTAGAAAAGCACTTTTAATGTCCATTCGGTACAAGGTGATATCATGGTGATTAGCATAGGCAAGTAAGATGCAAATGGATTCAAGTCTAGCAACGGGAGCATAAGTCTCACCATAGTCTATACCTTCGACTTGTGTGTAACCTTGGGCGACAAGACGTGCTTTGTTGCGAACTACTTGTCCATCTTCATCTTGCTTGTTGTGAAACATCCATTTGGTACTGATGATGTTGTGGTTGTTGTCGGGCTTCTCAACCAATGTCCAAACTTGATTTCTCTCAAAGTTGTGTAGCTCTTCATGCATAGCATTTACCCAATCTGGATCTTCCAATGCTTCTTAAACCTTCATAGGTTCAATGCTAGAGATGAATGAATAGTGTTCACAAAAGTTAGCTAAACGAGTTTTAGAGCGAGTGATTCTCCAGGTTTGGATATCATTGTAGATTTGCTTGACGGGATGGTCTTTAGCAATTCTTGCTTGAACTCGTGAAAGCTTTTGCTTGGGTCTTGATTGAACATCTTCTTCATCTTGTTCTTCTTCTTGGTCTTCTTCATTGTTGGCATTGTCATTCTCTTGTCATGGTGGAGAAGGAGGTTGTTGACGTTCTTGATGTGCTTCCTCGCTTTCTTCATGTTGGTGTGTCCCACTTGTGGATGCTTCCGTATCAACTCTTGGTTCACCTTGTCGTGACATAGAAGCTTCCACTTGGATGGACGAGGTACTCTCCTTCACCTCCGTTGGACGAATCTTGCCAATAGACAGGTCTTGGATTGCTTCCGAGGGGTCTTTGTCTCCTACATCAATTGGCAATTGCTCTACTTGCGAGCCGTTAGATTCATCAAACTTCACATCTACTGTCTCTTCAACCTTTTGGGTGAAATTGTTGTAGACACGATATGTGTGAGAGTTTGAGCCATAACCAAGTAGGAAACCTTCATGAGACTTAGGAGAAAATTTAGAACGACGATGCTTATCAAGAATGTAGCACTTTGAGCCGAATACTCGAAAGTATCCAACTTAGGGTTTGTTACCGGTGAGAAGCTCGTATCCCGTCTTGCCGAGTAGTGTAACGCCCCAAGACCGGAGCTTCAGATGCCTTCCAGGGTTTCTGAGATTCGTTGTGTGATTTTGTTTGGTTCGTGCATTCATCTCTGCATCATGTGCATTGCATCACGTCATCATGCCATCATATCATTAATTTTAAAAACTCAACTAAATAAATTGCATAGATCTTTTGATCTATTTAAACCGAGGGAACTCACATGGTGACTTCTCTTTATAACATATCTTCCAATATTAGGGAGCTATATTAAATATTCCACTAATTTGGAATCACCCATAAACACACTTGCAAAATAATTTCGTTCCTTTTCTGCTTCAAGTTTGGTCTCTAACCTTGCCCATAAATTCTTTCGTCATTTGCCGGAGCTCCACCAAAAATCCGAACATTTTTGGACCTTCCCAAACCTCACTTCCTATTCAAATCATTTGAATTTAATTCAAATGAGTTTGAATTTACATCTTGCAATCTTGGCCATTCCTATTTTTCTTGGATCAAACTCATTTTCGTGAGTCCGGGAAAATTATCTCCTTGCGCTTTTATCTTTCCCTAACCCTCTCTTTCTTTTTCTTCTCTTTAATTGTTTTCTGCTAAAGAAAATATAAGAGAGAGGGAGAAGAGTGCCTAGCCGGCCTCTTAGGCCCGGCCAACCTAGCCGGCCCAGCCAGCCCACCTAACCCACCTAACCCTAGCCCGACCGCTCTCTCCCCTCGTTCCCACACAGCGCCGCAGCCCCAGCCCCGATCGAATCCCCATCTCTCGATCTCTCTCCCTCGTCTCCTCCCTCGCACCGCATCTCTCCCGATCCACCTCACCCATGTCTCCCTCTCCTCGAGACCCCTCAAGCCAACCTCCGCGCAGCCCTCGTCCCCGCCTCCTCGCCGGCCGGCCGCAGCTCGCCGCGCCCTGCTTCTCCTCTCGAGCGCGCCTCCCATCGCACCCACCATGGCCCGCGAGGCCATCAGTATCCCTGCAGAGCCCCGCGCCTCCTCCTCCCTTCGTTCCGCCCCAACCACCAGGGAGCAGAGCCCCCGCGCGCTGCTTCTTCGCCTTGCCTCCCTCCGCTCCACCATGCCGGCCTTCGGAGCCGTTGTCGGCGGCCGCACCGTCGCCCGTCCATGGTCACCAGCGCCGTGTGCTTTGTCGTCCCCGCGCCCTGCTGCCTCCTAGGGTGCCGCACCATCGCCGTTCGTCTTCAACCGCGGGACCGCAGTCCTCCTCCAACCTCGTCCAGATCCGGATGGCCTCCGCCGCCCTTGCCGTTCCTGGCCGGAACTGACTCCGGTGGCCCGTCCCCGTCGGAGTTGACCTCCACCACAGGCTAGCCCAGCGCCGCATCTTCCTCAGCCTGGTGTTCCTTCGTTTTGGACCGACAAGACCCGGACTGCGAACGCTAAGTACAACTACGAACCCGAAGACCTCGGATGCATCAAGTTCCACTACGGCCGTGTACCACTACTTCCTCTACCGATGACTCGAATGTCTACGAACTGTGTACCACGACGAACATGTACGGCTACACGACGACCCGCCAAGACCCTAAACAACTACCGCCGCCGCCGTGTACAACTACTTCCACTACTTCCCACGACGTCCGTGAACCACTACCGTCACCCCGAAGATGTTGGATTCGTCAAGTACCTCTCCGAGATGAACGTGAACGACTACTTCCCCTACGACCCGTGAACGACTACTTCCCTCGACGTTTTTGAACCGCTCCGAAAATGCACGCTTCGAAGGTATAAGCCCCGAGACGATCAACCGTGGACCGAATGAATATGTGTTGTATGAGATGTACCATATGTTTGCACCGTGTCCGAATTGTCACTTGTTTCCATGCCACCGTCCCGTGGGAACCCGGAATCCGGGAGCACCCCACCATCTTGCATGTTGCGCACATCTGCACGTCTCCTTTTGCACCGGTATCTCCGTGAGCTACCGGAACCGATATGTTGCCGTGGCATCATTTGCGGATATGTTGCCGTGGCACCATTTTTGTTTCGCCGCCGTGGCACCCTTTTCGTCCCGCCATGGTGACCAAATGCCTCGTATCATGCTCATGTCAACATCTTCATAAAATTGCATAAACTTGTATATGTCATCCGCATCATGATAACAACAATTAAAATGTTTAAAATTGTTGTTTGCTTTAATTGCTAAATGACATGGGGACTTTCCATAATTGTTGTTTGTTATTTCCGGCCTCATATAAACTTGCCTAAATAGTTAGTTTATTTATGTTTCACCTCTTGCCATGTTTGACAACATTAAATATTGTTTGTTAGCCTAAACAAGAGAGAACTAAATAATTGATGTGGTGTTCCATTTATCTTGTAGTATTGTTTGTTGCACTTTGCCATGCCATGCCTCTTTAAACCGGACATGCATCATACTTGATTGTGCATCATGCCATGATTATGCTTGTGTTTACCGTGTTGTTTGCTTCTTTCCGGTTTTCTTCTCTCGTTAGCTTCGGTTTCGTTCCGGAGTTGTGAGGATTCGTTCGACTACGTCCGTTTGTCTTCTTCATAGACTCGTTCTTCTTCCTATCGGGATCTCAGGCAAGATGACCATTACCCTCGATATCACTTCTATCTTTGCTTGCTAGTTGCTTCATTCTATTGCTATGTTGCGCTACCTATCACTGTTTACCATGCCTCCCATATTGCCATGTCAGCCTCTAACCTTTTTCACCCTTCCTCGCAAACCGTTGCTTGGCTATGTTACCGCTTTGCTCAGCCCCTCTTATAGCATTGTTAGTTGCAGGTGAAGTTGAAGATTGCTCCATGATGGACAGGATTATGTTGGGATATCACAATATCTCTTATATTATTAATGCATCTATATACTTGGTAAAGGGTGGAAGACTCGGCCTTAAGCCTGGTGTTTTGTTCCACTCTTGCCGCCCTAGTTTCCGTCATACCGGTGTTATGTTCCCGGATTTTGCGTTCCTTACGCGGTTGGGTGATTTATGGGACCCCCTTGACAGTTCGCTTTGAATAAAACTCCTCTAGCAAGGCCCAACCTTGGTTTTACCATTTGCCACCTAAGCCTTTTTCCCTTGGGTTCTGCAGACTCAAGGGTCATCTTTATTTTAACCCCCCCGGGCCAGTGCTCCTTCGAGTGTTGGTCCGAAATGAGCAGCTTGCGGGGCCACCTCGGGGCAACTTGAGGGCTGGTTTTACTCGTAGCTTGACTTATCCGGTGTGCCCTGAGAACGAGGTACGTGCGACTCCTATCAGGATTTGTCGGCGCATCGGGCGGCTTTGCTGGTCTTGTTTTACCATTGTCGAAATGTCTTGTAAACCGGGATTCCGAGTCTGATCGGGTCTTCCTGGGAGAAGGTCTATTACTTCGTTGATCGCGAGAGCTTATCATGGGCTAAGTTGGGACACCCCTGCAGGGTATAATCTTTCGAAAGCCGTGCCTGCGGTTATAGGTAGATGGGAATTTGTTAATGTTCAGTTGTAGATAACTTGACACTTGACCTCTTTAAAATACATCAACCGAGTGTGTAGCCGTGATGGTCTCTTTTCGGCGGAGTCCGGGAAGTGAACATGGTTTCTGAGTTATGTTTGACGTAAGTAGGAGTTCAGGATCACTTCTTGATCATTGCTAGTTCACGACCGTTCCTTTTGCTTCTCTTCTCGCTCTTATTTGTGTATGTTAGCCACCATATATGCTTAGTCGCTACTGCAACCTCACCACTTTACCACTTCCTACCCATAAGCTTAAATAGTCTTGATCTCGTGGGTTTTGAGATTGCTGAGTCCTCGTGACTCACCAGATACTATCACAACAGTTGCAGGTGCCGATGATACCAGTGCAGGTGATGCAATCGAGCTCAGATGGGAGCTCAACGAAGATCTTGGTCGTTGCTATGTTTCGTTTCATGTTGATCAGTAGTGGAGCCCAGTTGGGACGATCGGGGATCTAGCAGTTGGGTTATCTTCTTTTCTTTTGGCTTCGTCCGTAGTCAGACTATATGTGTGTACTCTGAATGATGTATGATTTATTATATGTTCATTGTGTGAAGTGGCGATTGTAAGCCAACTCTTTATCCCAGTCTTGTTCATTACATGGGATTGTGTGAAGATGACCCTTCTTGCGACAAAACCACAATGCGGTTATGCCTCTAAGTCGTGCTTCGACACGTGGGAGATATAGTCGCATCGTGGGTGTTATAAGTTGGTAATCAGAGCCATCCCCGACTTAGGAGCCCCCTGCTTGATTGTTTGCTGGCGTTGTTGAGTCTAGAACAAAAATGTTTTGAGTCTTAGGATTATATATATCGGAGAGTAGGATTCTTTTTACTCCTCATCCCTTCGTCGCTCTGGTGAGGTGTCCTGACGTAGATGTTTTGACTTTCCTCTCCTCAAATTTCACTAAATTTTTTTAGGATCACGCGGGTATCTTGGAATCGTTCCGATGGTTTTGTGATGAGAACATTGTTCTTGGTGCCTCCTATCTTTTATGTGGCTTTGACCTGGGGAGTTGAGCTCCGAGGTGTTGTCGTCACAATTTTATCGTTGCAGTTCTGGAATACCTGAGTTTTGCCGACATTGAAATATCTTTTATGCAGTTGTTGGTGAGATAACCTCGATAACCCAGTACTGGGGCGAGCTCGAGAGTATTGCCATAACTCGTATAACGGATGCTTTTCGAAGGTTGAGGTACACGATTTCCGAAGGTTTCTTGGTTATGTGTTGACGGATGGATACAACTTGGATGTAGGGATTGTTAGTTTTGGGTGAGATATATATTGCTTCCCCTGTATCCCCAACACCTGATTGCATAACCAGAAAGTTTCGGGAGTTTTATAGGTGGGAATTCAAGTAGCTCCTAGAATATCTTTTCGACAGATGCATGATATGAGATTGGGGTTTGACGTCTAGTGGTCCGCCTTTCCACGGTAGTTTTTACAGTGGTCTTGTTGTGTCTTAAAGAACCCTTGGCTATGCTGGTTCGGGGACACTTCGTATGTCATGTGCACTGCCTTGTACATGATGGTGCTGTACAATCGAGCCCGTGTGGGCCCCACCACGAAAACTTCGGACGAAATCTCTATCATATGTTTGTTCCGGCTTATTCTGCAAGCCAAATCCTTTGTGTTTTGTTTTGAGTGGTGGTATTCGAGTTGCTTCAATGTTAAGTGTTGATTCCATACTTTTCAAGTTGTGTTCTCATATTTCTATGGGAGTGCTAATCCTTCTTAATCATTGATGTTGTCATGTTAATTCTTTTCCTACCGGTGTGCTTCTCTTCAAGTGGATCCGATCATTCTACCCATCCGCAAGATCAATTCTAAGTTTTTCTCAATGGTGTTCATTCCAACTGCCCCAAGTTGCTTTTGTCTTTCCCTCCCTCCCACCCCTTTTTCTTCAAGGACTCAAATTTCTTAATCATATATCCTTTTATTTGTGGGAAGTCTCTCCATTCTTTTCCGTCAATGTTCTTATCCGGTGATTCTCAAGAAGATACTAATGGAGTTTCAAGTTCATCATTTTTCATTCTTTTCTTCTCCGATGGATTCAATTCAAGCTTTGTCGATCATATCCTTTCCTCGTTTCAAATGCTATCCCATGCCGGTGCACCTCGTAATTGTTCACCTCTCTCTATTCTTATTCGTAGTGCTCAAGATATCTTGGAAGATTCGTGTTTCCATTCTCAATCAGTTCAAGCTATTTGGAGATTATTATCTCATTCAAGTCATTTAATTCAACCAGCGCAATCCCCCCTTTCAATCAATCATTCAACGGTGTTTTCTTTTGAGTGGGCCCTAACCCACAGGTCTTTGTCCAGGATCTTACCTGAGTCTTCTAATTATCAGGAGCGATTCTCAAATTCATTTCCAAGTTTGACATAAGAATGAATTTTCATCAGTCAAATGTCCTTCTCCAAGATCTTTCAAATTCTTTCGTCGTTGATTCAACCTTTCTATTCTTTATTATGGAGTGTCTCAACAATTTTGGTGGTTCTCTTCATCATTCTCAGCATTTGAAGACCGAAGAAGAGTTCCTCTTAAATCTTTACCCGTTCTTCCAAAGATTCATGGTTCTAGCGTTCTACCATCCTCTCGTAATTGTTTTCGATTGTGAGAATTCTTTTCATCGATCCGGAGCATTTCATGAGTTGTTTCCATTTCTTTCCTCCGAAGGCCATCATGTCATAATTCTTCATCCTCAGCTTGTAGCTATCGTTCTCCAAATCTTATCGATGCATCGTCCAGATATCCTCTAATCAGTTCATGATCTCTTCGTTCTCATGTATCTAAATTCCCTCAAGTATCTTCATTCTTTCCGGTGAATTGTGCCTTCGCTACTTCCATTTTCAATTTTTATGGTGGTTTGTTCAAGATTTCACTTCCTTCGTTATCATATCAAAATATTCGTTGTTTCCAAATTCCAACGGTGGTTCCATCAATACCTTCTGAAGTTGGCACTATATCTCTCTTAATCCTTTCTACGAGAATAAGTAGTATGCCAAATCCGTTGCTTGTCATCAATTTAAATTGGTGAAGGATACGCATAACATAATTCTTATTATTGTTTCATCCAAGTGATCTAGTTTCTTCTTTCCAGAGTTGTTCATCATGTCACATTTCTCGGTTCGAGATGCTTCATCTTTTCTTTTCCGGCGTTCCAAGTTTTTCACATTATATCGTCACGAAGCTCCATCTAAATCATTGCAAGGATTCACCTTCTGTTTTCAACTTCTCTTTCTTTCTATCATCCTTTTATTACCGGAGTTCTCCATGGAGGCTCTACATGATGGTTCATCAAGGATTTAATTCCTTCTCGAAGTGTTCATCGAGATTCTTTTCAGAGGAGTTCAAGCATTCTTCATCTTGCATTCCAAAGTGCAATTCTTTCTACCTTATCTTTTGAGATGGTGTTATATCACTCTTGACAATTTGCATTCATGCTTCGTGATTCACATGTTGTCAAGAACAAGGTATTTTAAATCCATCAATCTCTTTGTTGGAGTTATCTTGGTATAGATTTCACCTAAAGCCTTCCCTAAGGAATGTTGATATTGTGGTGCTTATCAATGATCCAAGTTTTTAACTATCCTCTCGGCGAAAGCAGTTTTCATCTCTTTGTTGATCTCAAGCAAGCAATTGTTTCCGTTAGTGGCCGGTTGTCACCTCATAGTTTTGAGATGTTTTCCATAAGCCCACTACAAGCTTATTCATTTCGTTGTTGGTTTCCAACAACTTCGTTATAACCTTCTTGGAAGGGTGCTTTCCAAGCTCATTTGTGGCAGAAGTTGGCATTTCCTTCTTCATTCTGTTATTCCAATGATCTATCTTCTATTCTTTCTTCCGGAGGCATTGTGATGTTGTGATCTTCACCCATCACATCGTTTTGTCAAGTTCATGTTATTTTCGTGCTTAGCCATCTAACCGGAGTGTTGCGTCACCTCTTCAAGTTCTTTTGATCTTACCAAGTCTTGCATCTCTTTTCAACCGGAGTGCTGTCCAAATTTGTTCTTCCTTGTTCCTTGTTTATCTTGTTTCAACCAGAGTGGTTCAATTCCTTCTTGTCCATTGTACTCGTCATTCATAGCTTCGCAACCTCCAAGGTTCAAATGGTGTTCCTTGTTTCTATTTTCTACCGCAGTGCTCTCAATTGTGTTCAACTCTGTTGTGTTCTTTCTTTCAACTTTTCAACCTCTCAAGGTTCTTTGGTTTCACACTTTTGTCGAAGAAGCAACTTAGTTTTACCTCTTCTCTTCCTCTTCTGTTTCTCTCCGGTGCCATCCTAGATCTCGGGACGAGATCCTCTCGTAGTGGTGGAGTGTTGTAACGCCCCAAGACCGGAGCTTCAGATGCCTTCCAGGGTTTCCGAGATTCGTTGTGTGATTTTGTTTGGTTCGTGCATTCATCTCTGCATCATGTGCATTGCATCACATCATCATGCCATCATATCATTAATTTTAAAAACTCAACTAAATAAATTGCATAGATCTTTTGATCTATTTAAACCGAGGGAACTCACATGGTGACTTCTCTTTATAACATATCTTCCAATATTAGGGAGCTATATTAAATATTCCACTAATTTGGAATCACCCATAAACACACTTGCAAAATAATTTCGTTCCTTTTCTGCTTCAAGTTTGGTCTCTAACCTTGCCCATAAATTCTTTCGTCATTTGCCGGAGCTCCACCAAAAATCCGAACATTTTTGGACCTTCCCAAACCTCACTTCCTATTCAAATCATTTGAATTTAATTCAAATGAGTTTGAATTTACATCTTGCAATCTTGGCCATTCCTATTTTTCTTGGATCAAACTCATTTTTGTGAGTCCGGGAAAATTATCCCCTTGCACTTTTATCTTTCCCTAACCCTCTCTTTCTTTTTCTTCTCTTTAATTGTTTTCTGCTAAAGAAAATATAAGAGAGAGGGAGAAGAGTGCCTAGCCGGCCTCTTAGGCCCGGCCAACCTAGCCGGCCCAGCCAGCCCACCTAACCCTCCTAACCCTAGCCCGACCGCTCTCTCCCCTCATTCCCACACAGCGCCGCAGCCCCAGCCCCGATCGAATCACCATCTCTCGATCTCTCTCCCTCGTCTCCTCCCTCGCGCCGCATCTCTACCGATCCACCTCGCCCATGTCTCCCTCTCCTCGAGACCCCTCAAGCCAACCTCTGCGCAGCCCTCGTCCCCGCCTCCTCGCCAGTCGGCCGCAGCTCGCCGCGCCCTGCTTCTCCTCTCGAGCGCGCCTCCCATCTCGCCCGCCATGGCCCGCGAGGCCATCAGCATCCCTGCAGAGCCCCGCGCCTCCTCCTTCCTTCGTTCCGCCCCAACCACCAGGGAGCAGAGCCCCCGCATGCTGCTTCTTCGCCTCGCCTCCCTCCGCTCCACCACGCCGGCCTTCGGAGCCGTTGGCGGCGGCCGCACCGTCGCCCGTCCATGGTCGCCAGCGCCATGTGCTCTGCCGTCCCTGCGCCCTGCTGCCTCCTAGGGTGCCACACCATCGCCGTTCGTCTTCAACCACGGGACCGCAGTCCTCCTCCAACCTTGTCCAGATCCGGATGGCCTCCGCCGCCCTTGCCGTTCCTGGCCGGAACTGACTCCGGTGGCCCGTCCCCGTCGGAGTTGACCTCCACCACAGGCCAGCCCAGCGCCGCATCTTCCTTAGCCTGGTGTTCCTTCGTTTTGGACCGACAAGACCCGGACTCCGAACGCCAAGTACAACTACGAACCCGAAGACCTCAGATGCATCAAGTTCCACTACGGCCGTGTACCACTACTTCCTCTACCAATGACTCGAGCGTCTACGAACCGTGTACCACGACGAACATGTACGGCTACACGATGACCCTCCAAGACCCTGAACAACTACCGCCGCCGCCGTGTACAACTACTTCCACTACTTCCCACGACATCCGTGAACCACTACCGTCGCCCCGAAGATGTTGGATTCGTCAAGTACCTCTCCGAGACGAACTAGAACGACTACTTCCCCTTCGACCCGTGAACGACTACTTCCCTCGACGTTTTTGAACCGCTCCGAAAACGCACGCTTCAAAGGTATAAGCCCCGAGACGATCAACCGTGGACCGAATGAATATGTGTTGTATGAGATGTACCATATGTTTGCACCGTGTCCGAATTGTCACTCGTTTCCATGCCACCGTCCCGTGGGAACCCGGAATCCAGGAGCACCCCACCATCTTGCATGTTGCGCACATCCGCACGTCTCCTTTTGCACCGGTATCTCCGTGAGCTACTGGAACCGATATGTTGCCGTGGCATCATTTGCGGATATGTTGCCATGGCACCATTTTTGTTTCGCCGCTGTGGCACCCTTTTCGTTCCGCCATGGTGACCAAATGCTTCGTATCATGCTCATGTCAACATTTTCATAAAATTGCATAAACTTGTATATGTCATCCGCATCATGATAACAACAATTAAAATGTTTAAAATTGTTGTTTGCTTTAATTGCTAAATGACATGGGGACTTTCCGGAATTGTTGTTTGTTATTTCCGGCCTCATATAAACTTGCCTAAATAGTTAGTTTATTTATGTTTCACCTCTTGCCATGTTTGACAACATTAAATATTGTTTGTTAGCCTAAACAAGAGAGAACTAAATAATTGATGTGGTGTTCCGTCAATATGCAACTCGTTGCATATTGAGCTCCATTTATCTTGTAGTATTGTTTGTTGCACTTTTCCATGCCATGCCTCTTTAAACCGGACATGCATCATACTTGATTGTGCATCATGCCATGATTATGCTTGTGTTTACCGTGTTGTTTGCTTCTTTCCGGTTTGCTTCTCTCGTTAGCTTTGGTTTCGTTCCGGAGTTGTGAGGATTCGTTCGACTACATCTGTTTGTCTTCTATGGACTCGTTCTTCTTCCTATCGGGATCTCAGGCAAGATGACCATTACCCTCGATATCACTTCTATCTTTGCTTGCTAGTTGCTTCGTTCTATCGCTATGTTGCGCTACCTATCACTGTTTACCATGCCTCCCATATTGCCATGTCAGCCTCTAACCTTTTTCAACCTTCCTCGCAAACCGTTGCTTGGCTATGTTACCGCTTTGCTCAGCCCCTCTTATAGCATTGTTAGTTGCAGGTGAAGTTGAAGATTGCTCCATGATGGACAGGATTATGTTGGGATATCACAATATCTCTTATATTATTAATGCATCTATATACTTGGTAAAGGGTGGAAGACTCGGCCTTATGCCTAGTGTTTTGTTCCACTCTTGCCGCCCTAGTTTCCGTCATACCGGTGTTATGTTCCCGAATTTTGCGTTTCTTACGCGGTTGGGTGATTTATGGGACCCCCTTGACAGTTCGCTTTGAATAAAACTCCTCCAGCAAGGCCCAACCTTGGTTTTACCATTTGCCACCTAAGCCTTTTTCCCTTGGGTTCTGCAGACTCAAGGGTCATCTTTATTTTAACCCCCCCGAGCCAGTGCTCCTTCGAGTGTTGGTCCGAAATGAGCAGCCTGCGGGGCCACCTCGGGGCAACTTGAGGGCTGGTTTTACTCGTAGCTTGACTTATCCGGTGTGCCCTGAGAACGAGGTACGTGCGACTCCTATCGGGATTTGTCGGCGCATCGGGCGGCTTTGCTGGTCTTGTTTTACCATTGTCGAAATGTCTTGTAAACCGGGATTGCGAGTCTCATCGGGTCTTCCTGGGAGAAGGTCTATTCCTTCGTTGATCGCGAGAGCTTATCATGGGCTAAGTTGGGACACCCCTGCAGGGTATAATCTTTCGAAAGCCGTGCCTGTGGTTATAGGAAGATGGGAATTTGTTAATGTCCGGTTGTAGATAACTTGACACTTGACCTCTTTAAAATACATCAACCGAGTGTGTAGCCGTGATGGTCTCTTTTCGGCGGAGTCCGGGAAGTGAACACGGTTTCTGAGTTATGTTTGACGTAAGTAGGAGTTCAGGATCACTTCTTGATCATTGCTAGTTCACGACCGTTCCTTTTGCTTCTCTTCTCGCTCTTATTTGTGTACGTTAGCCACCATATATGCTTAGTCGCTACTGCAACCTCACCACTTTACCACTTCCTACCCATAAGCTTAAATAGTCTTGATCTCGTGGGTTTTGAGATTGCTGAGTCCTCATGACTCACCAGATACTATAACAACAGTTGCAGGTGCCGATGATACCAGTGCAGGTGATGCAATCGAGCTCAGATGGGAGCTCAACAAAGATCTTGGTCGTTGCTATGTTTCGTTTCATGTTGATCAGTAGTGGAGCCCAGTTGGAACGATCGGGGATCTAGCAGTTGGGTTATCTTCTTTTCATTTGGCTTCGTCCGTAGTCGGACTATATGTGTGTACTCTGAATGATGTATGATTTATTATATGTTCATTGTGTGAAGTGGCGATTGTAAGCCAACTCTTTATCCCAGTCTTGTTCATTACATGGGATTGTGTGAAGATGACCCTTCTTGCGACAAAACCACAATGCGGTTATGCCTCTAAGTCGTGCTTTGACACGTGGGAGATATAGCCGCATCGTGGGTGTTACAAGTAGCTTGTGAAGATACAAGTGATTTGTTGCATGACAAGCTCTCTCAACCGCTTCTGCCCAAAAATGCTTCGGCGTCTTGTACTCATCAAGCATCGTTCTCGCCATTTTGATGAGCGTCCGGTTCTTCCTCTCAACAACTCCATTTTGTTGAGGTGTGTACGTAGCTGAGAACTCATGTGAAATCCCTTGTTCGTCATGAAAGGTGTCCACATTTGCGTTCTTGAACTCTGTTCCGTTGTCACTGCGATCCTTCTTGATCTTCAGTTCAAACTGATTTTGAGCCTTCCTGGTGAAGTTTTTGAAGATCTTTTGGACCTGCGATTTGTCATCGAGGAAGAAGAACCACGTAAATCTTGAAAAATCATCAACTATAACTAGACCAAAAGAATTTCCACCGAGGCTTTTGTAGGCATTGGGACCAAAAAGATCCATGTGGAGTAGCTCAAGTGGCCTCCTTTTGGTCATGATGTTCTTCACGGGATGCCTTCCTCCAACCTGTTTACCTGCTTGACAAGCACTGCAAAGTCTATCCTTATCAAATATGACATCGTTAACACCAAGGATATGATGCCCTTTAATAAGCTTGTGAAGATTTCGCATGCCAACGTGACCTAATCGTCTATGCCATAACCAACCTTTAGAGGATTTAGCAATGAAGCAAGTTCTAGGTTGAGCCTTTTTAGCGAAATCAACAATGTAAAGATCACCTCTACGTATACCGGTAAAGACCATTTTATGATTGTCTCTACGAAACACTTGGCAATCTACTTCAGTAAATAGGACATTGAAACCGAAATCAGCAAGTCTAGATACTGAAAGTAAGTTGTAGCCAAGAGATTCAACGAGCATAACATTTTGAATGGAGCTGTCATGTGAGATGGCCACCTTACCGAGGCCAACCACCTTACCCTTTGAGTTGTCACCGAAAGTGACATACTTTCGAGGACCATCATTTTCAGCAAGCTCACGAAACATGTCTTTATCTCCGGTCATGTGATCGGTACATTCACTGTCAAGAACCCATTCCTTTCCTCCTACCATATATCCCCAAGATTTGCCATAAGACCAAAGTGTTTCACTGCATCATCAAGATCAAAGTCATCATCATCATCCTCATCATAGTATCCATGTTCGACATCGTCATGTGGTGGATCAACTCCTAACGAGGGTGATTCATTAGTATGAGTTTGACAATGATCTCCTTTATGAAGTCTAGTAGCTTCGGAAATAATATCGCTAATAATTCCAACATTTTCTTTGGTACGCATAAGATTTGTAAGTTCAAATAGACAATTACCAAACGTAGGATCATTGGAATTCATCTTACTCAAGGCAATAGACTTATGAAGAATTTCATCCAGATTTTTCAAGGAACAATTAAGAAATCGTTCCTCAAGAAATTTCCATATAGTGTAGGCACACTCAAGAGTAGGCAGTTTTCCAATCAAGTTTCTAGGCAAGCCTCTAGTGATTAGATTTACAGTTCTAACATTCCTAATCATGTCAATCGACTCATCAAGGGTAGGATGCATATGATCAACATGAGGTGCACAAGGACTAGCAATGTACTTGTTCAAATGATATTCATTGAAAATTACAAGCATCTCATTTTTCCACTCATGAAAATATTCTCCATTAAGTATAGGCACTCTATGTCTAAGACTCCCCAAAGTAGACTCATCCATCTTCCTCCAATGGTGATTAAACCAAAGCAATGGAGACCAGGCTCTGATACCACTTGTAGGATCTAGAAGTATGTCTAGAGGGGGGTGATTAGACTACTTGACCACATAAAAACTTAACATTTTCCCAATTTTAGTCTTTGGCAGATTTTAGCAAACTTAGCACAAGTCAAGCAATCTTAACACAATTCAAGCAAGCATGCAAAGAGTATATGAGCAGCGGAAATTAAAGCATGCAACTTGCAAGAATATAAAGGGAAGGGTTTGGAGATTTCAAACGCAATTTGGAGACACGGTGATTTTTGAGCCGTGGTTCCGATAGGTGGTGCTATCGCACATCCACATTGATGGAGACTTCAACCCACGAAGGGTAACGGCTGCACGAGTTTACGGAGGGCTCCACCCAAGAAGGGTCCATGAAGAAGCAACCTTGTCTATCCCAGCATGGCCGTCGCCCACGAAGGACTTGCCTCACTAGCGGTAGATCTTCACGAAGTAGGCGATCTCCTTGCCCTTACAAACTCCTTGGTTCAACTCCACAATCTTGTCGGAGGCTCCCAAGTGACACCTAGCCAATGTAGGAGACACCACTCTCCAAGAAGTAACAAAAAGTGTGTTGATGATGAACTCCTTGCTCTTGTGCTTCAAATGATAGTCTCCCCAACACTCAACTCTCTCTCACAGGATATGGATTTGGTGGAAAGAAGATTTGAGTGGAAAGCAACTTGGGGAAGGCTAGAGATCAAGATTCATATGGTAGGAATGAAATATCTTGGCCTCAACACATGAGTAGGTGGTTCTCTCTCAGAAATGGTAAGTTGGAAGTGTAGGTTTGTTCTGATGGCTCTCTCCACGAATGAAGAGGAGGTGGAGGGGTATATATAGCCTCCACACAAAATCTAACCATCACTACAAAAAAAATACACTTCCGTGATGATACGTGTTTGTCACAGTAGGTCGCGTTTTTTGTCATGCATGTACATCCATGACAAATTTATGACAGAATCAAGATAGTCATACCTGTGCTGTCGTAGAAGTGTTCCATGACATTACCAAAATTATCATCACGGAAGTGTCCACTTCCATGACGATAAATCGCGCGTCACAGAAGTGCTTTCGTCAAGGGTGACCGACACGTGGCATCCACCGTAACGGAATGCCGTTAAGCTATCGGGTCGGGTTTTGGATCCGATAACCCGTTAACAACCTCGACCAATGGGGATTTTCCACGTGTAAAATCATCATTGGCTGGAGGAGACACGTGTCAGGTCCGCGCTGGCACAGGTGTCACTCATCCAATGGGCGAGACGCGCCTATGATATGTTGACACGTGGACCGGCCCATCAAGTTTAAATGGGCCGGCCCAACTAAAGGCCCACAAGATTTTGCGGACCATAATGGGCCAGCCCAGCTAAAGGCCCACGAGATTTTGCGCACCATAATGGGCTGGCCCAGCTAACGGCCCACAAGATTTTGCGGGCCATAATGGGCCGGCCTAGGTAAAGGCCCACAAGATTTTTGTTGCCATAATGGGCCGGCCCAGGTAAAGGCCCACAAGATTCTTGTGGATCATAATGGGCTAGCCCGGCTAAAGGCCCACGAGATTTGGCCGACATTAATGAGCCGACCCAGCTGTAGGCCCACAAGAATTTGAGGACCCTAGTAGGCCGGCCCATTAAGTGGCTGCCATGTTTTGGGCCAAATGCCGGCCCATATTTGGTCCAGTCCATTAATGGCCTGCCACGTTCCGGGCCTAATAGTGGCCCATATGAGATCCGGCCCGTTAAAAGCCTACCACGTTCTGGGCCAAATTACGGCCCAGATCAGGTATGACCCTTTAAGAGGCTATGGGCTCAATTATGGCCCATATCAGATTTGGCCCGTCAACTGGACACTATGCTTTTGGGCGCACTTGATAGGGGCCCACTTAGTAATTCGGCCTGACATTAGTTTTGGCCTCTTAAGGACCCATTTAACATTTCGGCCCTATATTAATTTCGGCATGTTAAATGCGTGTCATATAGTTGGGCCTAACTACGGCCCGGTTTGCATCCGGCTTGCTCGCAGTCGATATCTGATTGGGCCAAACGAGGACCGAGACAATTTTGGCTTGTTAAAAGCCCGTGATTTGATGCACACAATCATGGGCCGGGGTTCATTTCGGGCTGCTGCCGGCCCGTTAGCTGTTCGGCACGTTTCAGGCCCCACCTACATCGTCATTGCATGACGTCCCGATTATGTACCGTAATTTTACGGTTTGGCCGGTTTACTACAAAGACAGGATATATATACAGTAAAATAACTACAACATCGTGAATAAGAAAAAACCTAGACTATACAATAAAGAAATTACATCATATTACATCCACTGGGCATCAAAGTTCGCCACTATGATAATAAAGCACAAGCAGACAGCAGATTACATACACTGGGCATCAAAGATCGCCACCAGTGCAAATAAACACGCTGACAAAATAATATACAAAACCGACAACACTTCAATAGAGTTCAAGAAAGGTTAGCCCTGCTGGGGAGCTGCAGCGCAAGCAGCTGAGCAAGATGATGAGATTGCGCTTGTTCAACACTTAATTCTTCCTCACTCTGAAAGATAAACAAGCAGACAGATGACATGTTTTGCACATAAAAGTATCAGTGCTGACAATTCATCACATTTCTTACTGACGAATAAAGTGACACAGTTTAAAATTGCATTAACACAATATGGTATTGTTCAGGTCAAGACATGGCAGGAAATGACATTGTGAAGGAGTTGGCAGCTTCACGACACCACAGGATTACAGATCAAGAACTCATAAGTATGAATGGTTAGTGTGCTGTCAATTTATCCCATTTCAGATTGGCAAATAAAGAGACAGTTTAAATAATACTCCCTCTGTCCGGAATTACTTATCATCAAAATGGATGTGTCTAGAACTAAAATACATCTAGATACATCCATTTCAATGACAAGTATTTTCGGACGGAGGGAGTAGTAGAATGATATGACATTGTTCATAGTTAAGACATTGTAGATTATGACATTGTGCTGTAGTGGGTAGGTTCACCACACCACTGGATTACAAATGAAGAACAGAAGCATACATGCAGTGCAAAATAAGATCACTTGCTCTGTATAGTTTAATTTACATGGTATGAATAAGGAACTTGGTTGTACAACTAAAAACTTAAATTGAGAAAGGACAAACTTTTGTTTTTCGAACTACATAATAAACTTTAAACATGCAATTTGATGCAAACACCAAAAATAAATAGCTATTGCAGTCATGCCTAACCAAATATATACAACAAAGTTTGAAGGCTTGAGATGGACAAACTTACATTATTGGTGAAGACAGGCTCTATAAAGGCCTTGTCCATGCTGATGGGGGGGGGGGCAATTCAAGAAGTTTACCACATAATCTTGTTCATAAGCATTGCCTTTATTCTACATTTTGTTAAGAGTAAATATAGATGTGATAATATACGAAAAATGGGGAATATTTAAGATAAGATGAAGAGTGATGCTACATAACCAAGTAGCTATAAATGTAAGTGCAACGATACAGGCAGAAGGTATAGCCAAGAGCAATGGACAGCTAAACTTCTTCAGTACCAACCTTATGGTAAGAGTAAATATAGATCTGATGTGTAGAAAATGGAGGGCAAAGGAAAATAAGCTGCAGAGTGATGGTACATGAACAACTACCTGTCATTATAAGTACACTAATAAAGGACAGCATGTACTTACAAGAACAATGTAGAGCTAAAAAACACTGGTATTGGATATATTCTACACTAATGTAACCATTCATACAGATCAGATAATTTGGAGGGAACAATTGATAAGCAAGCTACCATGCATACTGCTGTCACATAATGAACCAGGTATGTATGCAAGTATAGTGATACATGACAACAGGTACTAACAAGAGCAAAGCAGCGGGCAGCATATTTGCGATATCCTGTCATTCTTTTCAAACCGGAATTCTTCTTTGAGTAGATTTCCTGCAAACAAGATCCGTAAGGCACATGCGGAAAAGTAGAAGTTCAAATTGTCATGTGATTTCATAGACAGTACCTCATCCTGGGAACGAGACCAGTGCATAACAAGGTTTTTCCATTCAATGTCTTCTAAATTTAGCATAGGAGACTTCACTGGAAATTCGTTTATAGATTTGCCACCAAAGTGTGATTTCCTCAGGTAACACCGATACTGCTGCAATGCTTCCTTGAAAAGCACAAGCAAGCTTTGCTCGTCATGACTATCCAGATTGACCCTTGCCTAGTTACAACAATGTAATGTAAATCATTGATGTGTTCAATCAGCAAAAAACAGGAAAATAATAACCATGAATAATAGCACTTACACGTAAGTTGGACAGGAAGATGTGAAAATGGTGTTTGTCTTCACAATAATCTTCCCATGATGGGAATATATGCACGTAGTCCCTAACAACATTGAAAGCATTGTCTTCGAAACTGGGAATAAATGGAATGAGGTTCCAATCTGCAGGAATTGGCCGTCTCTGCAGTTGGGACTTGCTGTACTTTTTGCTGGAGTGGGATTTTTCTGTGGTATAGCTAGTGCTATGGCAAATGAAATCGGTATACCTTTTGCTGGAGTGCAGGTCCTGTGTGGTGGGGCTAGTGGTATGGCCAGTGAAGTATGGGCACAGTCTGCCGGAGTCGGTCCTACGTTTTGTGTCACTGGTTGTACAACCAATATAAGTGGGGTGCTGTCTGATTTCTCCGGCACCACCATGTTTTTCAAGAACTTTGCTGGTGCTCCTTCAGGTTCGGCAATCATCCTCTTCCTTTTTGATGTCTGATGCACACAAACAACATTTGAGTGGAAAAACATGGTATGATGACAGATGGAATATGTATTGATAATGGATGGGCATGGCATGGAAAAACATGGCATTTGCGTCGAGTTTTCTTTGTTC
The DNA here is from genome assembly GCF_018294505.1 of Triticum aestivum. Lineage (NCBI taxonomy): Eukaryota > Viridiplantae > Streptophyta > Magnoliopsida > Poales > Poaceae > Triticum > Triticum aestivum. The sequence goes on along the minus strand of NC_057804.1, from coordinate 574,365,707 downwards.
GGCGAGGCCCCACAACCACTCGAGCCCCTTGGATCGCACCGGCGAACTCCAGCGAGCTCTGAAAAATCGACTAACCCAATTTTGAAATTTAGTCTACTGTGATTTAACTAGTGTGGAATATAAAAGGGGAAAACCATAAGCATTGGGAGTATAGTGTTGAGCATGCCATGGCGGATCTGAAGGTGCAAACCGGACAAAGGCAACTTCGCAACCAAGACAAGAAATCAGAGTAAAGCAGTGGCAATCTATTTTCTTGCTGCGATAAATAAGTAGAGCAGATACGAAAGAGTACCGCCTCTGGTGCGGCGCTGTGTACGCATCTGCTAAGAATTTGACATTGTTGCAGTAGCGATGGCTGTCGGCAGCGTGGAAGCAGGTCTAGGAGGGTAGACGGTGGCGGCGGGGCGCGGTGGACGAGACGGTCGTAGGAGCGGCGCCTGCAAGGTTGACGACGGCGGGGATGAAGCGAGAGGACGGGATGCAAGGATCCCGGTCCGAAGGCGTGGATGAGAGAGGTTGATCTCTTGTAATGGACGGCGGCGTCAGGGTATCAGCTCCGGCATGGTGGAGGAGGACGGCGGTGGATGGGGTGGTGGACGGCGGCGGATGGAGGAGGGTGGGGTGGAGAGGGTGTTTTGGCGCCCACGGAGTACGAATGGGGAAAAGGGAGGTAGAGAGGAAGGGGGGGGGGAACCATGTATTCAGGGTGCGCTTGTCTCAAATGCGAGGAAATTTACAAACTTAGCCCCCGTTTCAAATTTCTACTACATCACAACAACATTAGTCGGTTGGGGATAGGACGGTAATCTCGCATACACCGAATATTTGCCGACGAGAGTTTGTTTTTGGCGCCCATCGTGTATGAATATGAATCGGGGAGGGAGTCGATTTCGGCCGAGGGCACACTATGTTTTGGCGCCCACCATGTATGAATCCGGGTGAGAGGCGGTTACGTCATGTTTGGGTGAAATTACAAACCTACCCCTATCGAAACCTATAGATATCCAGCAGATAGGCTTTGCGTGGCAGGGATAGGCAGTAGTGATTTCCATCTCGCAGATTTTGGTTTCAGGTGGTTACTGCGACTTTCCCCGCTTCGTTCAAATTTTTCACAGTGCATGTTTACCTTGCCAACTCATTTCTAATCCCGTTTGTATTCTACTATTTTTTTTCGGGCGGGATCCATTTTCAATTGGAATTACATTCTATATACATCATTTTTTATATATACTTTCAAAGGCACAACAAAGAACTCTGCTCCTTTATATGTATAATATGATTTGCAAATACAACGATCTCGAAATCTTAAGGTTGAATTCAAAAAAACTTAACCAAATTATGTTCTACTAAAATATATGGATCAGTAATATCTACATATTAAATAACATAGATGTGCGTGAATTCATATGAGTATGCATGTTTGATAGATCAATTTTGGTTCGAGTATGGATTACATGTATCATCATCTCGAATTCAAATATTTGAATCCCTTTTTTGTTCACTCCTTTCACGCCCATCTCTCTCGCATGCATGCTCCTTCAGGTAGCTATCACTCTCTTTTCTCCAGCTCACCCGCACGCTCACTTCATGTTTCTCCTATCCTCGCAAACATGGTCTCTCGACGTCTCCCTTGAGAAGTGTCATACTCTCCCTATCATTATACATTATACGGTTTTCATTATCTCTCACGTCTCTACCGTTCTCTGGTATCACTCGGTACCTAAGCTTTCTTTTTCACCGCCACACACACAGTCTCCACTCGTCTTTCACTTTGTCTTTCTCTCTATGGGATTCTCTCACACACCCTATATGTCTCTACATATGACGCGTACCACTAAAATTACTCTCTCTCTCTCTCTCTCTCTCTCTTGCTCCTGTAGACACAACATTTGTTGCGGTCTCCTTTTCGTCTCCATCCTAGACTGATACCGATCAGACAACATGTTACACAACTCCTGCTTCCACTCCCCTTCCCGACTACCGTCTCTCTCTCTCACACACAAAACTCTTGCTTTCGCACCCTGACTCGTATTTCTCTCACAAACATTTATTGACTAGCTAGCCTCTAGATAGGTTTATACACTCGCACACTCATGCTTCCACCATCGCATACATGTCTCTCTCCCGCTCCTTGTATCTATGTAGCTTTCTCTTCCCTTCTTGAGACACGCCCTCTCGATCATGCACACACACACTATCGCCTCATTTAAGCTGATACCTATCTCACACACACTACTTGTGTCTTTGTCACACATGCACTCCGTCCTCCTCCACTCTCCCTCTCTCTCACACACACATGGGCTTTTTGCAACAACTAGCAAGATGCCCATGCGTTGCACGGAACATGAAGATGCATTTGTATGAGTAGTTTATCTTGTGGGGGAAAAGGATGAATGAGGGAAGACCTTATTTGCCAATGTGGAGAGGGGTGTGGGTATCTTTTTGCAAAATTGCCATAGTTTCCTTCCTATACGTCAGATATAGATCGGACGGCCTATATTGCAGGATGGCAGGCACACGATCATCATCGACAATGCTTTTTCTAAGAGTAGGGATAAAAAATAGAGTTGGTGATGATGGTGGGCCTGCCATCCTGCAATGTAGGTCATCCGATTTATATCTGACGGATAGGAAGGAAAATATGGCAATTTACCCACACTCTTCACCACATTTGCAAATAAGGCCTTCCCTTGTTCATCCTTTTCTCCCACAAGATCTTGATGTTCCGTGCAACGCACGGGCATCTTGCTAGTAAGAGTAGAAATTAGACATATACCACTTCTGGAATCTTGAAACCAACAACATTACTCCCTTATCTCATCAAAACCGCCAAAGGAATATATTTTGAGTGAAACATAACATATTTCTAGTGATATACGTATTTCAAAACTAGACCTTTTTTTCTATCAAATCGGTGAATATGTATTAATCTACTTTGATCATGTGGACGCATTGGCACATTGCTAGTAGTTATTATAATTTTTTGGACACCAAACAAATGGTGGAGTACATATACTAAGATAAGAGGCGCACACACACAGTCGGCCTCTCGCTGTCTCGCACACATGAGTGTTACGTAAATGTGACATTAACAAATAAACCCTAAAACCGTAGGTGCACGATTGCTGCATTCGCGGGTACCGGGTACATGGTGGAGCACCTTTGTAGGTGTTGATGGTCGGGACCATAGGTGAATGACTTGGAGCGTGGTGGCTCGCCAGTTGCCATAGATCGAGTAGCCACGTTTAAAATATCGTTTTTTAGTGGGGTTAAGAGTTCCGATTTTCAATGGCACGTTATAAGTAGTAAGTAGTCTTTAGAACGATTGGTATGGAGCAAAAATGGAATTCATAGTACTACGTACCTCCTTGGCGTATGGTTGTATGGGTTTATGTTACGAGCTGTTGAACCTGGTAGTTCTAGGGAAAATACTATGGTTTAGATTTAGATGCTGGTTTTCAGTAATCGGAAGGGGAAACCCTTCTTTGATTAAAAAAACTACTACCTCCATTCTGGTTTACTAGTCCCCATCGTACTTTGGGTCAAAGTTTGTCCATGAATTTTACTTGTAAAATGTGAATGGAAAACGAGATTTTGTTGTACCCAAACAAAAAAGGACTGGAGGGAGTGATTGCTCTGACACGGACATGACCTCTCATAGCGCAGGCATTGAACCGGCGCGCCGGCCAAGAGGGCCGCACTCGCTGCAGGCCCGGCTGAGCATGCCTCCTCGCCACGTGCAACCAGCTTAAGACTGCCCCGCCAGCCTTCATTGAATCCGCGCATGTGCCGGCGAGACGTCCTTCCGCGAGCCGGCAGGCATTTTAGAACACAAAAAATGACTAAAATATAATTAATTTACGGTCTTGACTTGTTGTGCTCGCACTGGTAGCTGGAACTAGTAGAGGTTTTTCTTTATTTATAACTCTCCTCACATTTTTTTGGCTTTGAAGTGAATCATGGTTGTGGACATTATGTATGAATGTGCAGATATCTATGAACATGAGTTTGATGTGGAAGTTGAACTTGGAATGTCGGGCTTGCGCGTGAACTATACCATGTCCAATGCTTCGTCTGTTATTGATTGGAAAGTAATTGCTGTTATTACATGACCTGAAAAAAACATTTTGTGCCACATTAGTAGATGCACAGACATCGCAACAAGCATGCTGACTGGATAAACATTTGAACCTAGCTATTATGAAGGAAATTTTGTATTGACAATAGTTTTAGATAGCAGGAGACGCCTAGACTGCTCTGCCTCTGCTAGCTTATTTCTGGCTTCTTCCATCTCTTCTTTGGCTTGGGTGAAGAGAGCATCTGATTGCTCTTTTCGCTTCTTCAGGAACTCAGCTACATTCTCAAGGGCTCCTGCACACTTTCTTTCAGCCTTTACTAATGCCACGAGGACACGAATAGCTGACGACTCCACCTGGCTTGTGTGTAATCCAGCATCATCTGGGAATTTACACCTTGTGTCTAATCCAGCATCATTAGGGAATTGGCACCTTGTGTGTAATCCAGCCTCATTTTGGAAACATGATCTCGAGGTTGACCATACTTCCCTCCTCGCAGGAACTGCATCCTGACATGAAGTTACTTCTTTTTTAGATCAATACTCAGAGAAACCTAGATCCATTTAGTAGAATCTAGATAAACAGAACTCGGAGAAGTGAATTCAAAAGGAAAAGAAATATAAAAATAGACTACAAGGTGAGAACACCCACTTCCTACATCAAGTTAAAAACGAAAACATTAGGACGATTAAGACTCTTCTTATTACACATCGAAGAACACCACGCTTGAGAGAAACAGAAACTACAACATATACACATTGAAGAACACGAGGCTAAACGACAGTAATTGAAAGGGTGTTACTTACCAAAGCTCGTTTTACAGGTTCGGTGTAGCTCCTCTTTAACTTGCCACGCTCCTTGAAGATGTCCCGAATATCCCGTGTTTGGTCTTCATTGCTCCTCTGCATGTTCACACTTGTGGTTTTAAAATCTCAACATGGCAAGAAAAATACTACTAGTAATACTCGCGCATCTTGTGGGCAACATTAAAGCACTCGTCTGCCATGTTAGAGCATCTCCAACAGAATCGCAACGCGCGGCGCTTTAAAAAAGCATTTACAGTGCTGAGATCGAGAAGTATATACTAGAGAGTAGAGGATAGTTCTCAGCATAGATAGATAAAAAAAGATACCCATACCCCTCTCCAGATTTGCAAATAAGGCCTTCCCTCGTTCATCCTTTTCTCCCACAAGATAAACTACTCATACAAATGCATCTTGATGCGTGCAACGCATGGGCATCTTGCTAGTTCTAAAAACCTTTCCATCTTTTGCCACACTGCTGGTTGCAGATGAAAAACCTACCCAAGCACAGCGCGATACAGGAGCGACGCACAATTACAAGCTGATATTCTGTTGGACATTGGAGGCTATAACCAATTACTTTTACGGGAACAATAGCACCCAGGAAAATTGAAGGGTAGGTATGAACAAAATTGGAACTGCACATGTACTGCTAAGTGATTCAATACACACATTACCAATCAAGGAGGAGAACGATGGTCGCGGCGGCCTCCGTGAGTCATGGTTGGCAACGGGAGTCAGTTCATTGTCCACGACAGTGGTACTTCTGCGCTTGGCGTTGGCTTCCGAGAAGCAGATCCAAGACCGTGGAAGACGATGCCGGGGAAGAGGCTCCGTCTACGACGATGACGGTGGACCGGCTCCAGTGCGGCGTACAAGGTCGTCGATGAGACAGATGCGCTGCGGTGGACGAGTGCGCCGATGTAAAGGGGAGGAGCACAAAGGCTGCGATGCCGTGGAGAAGTCTATTTTGCGGTGGGGATAGAAAATGGGGAGTATTCAGGTGTACTACTCTAGGTGCCGGGGTGGGGCTGGCTGGGTAGGGTGAACCTGAAGTTGCGAAAACATCCCCCTACCAAGCGTCGTCCATAGGCCTGTTCCGAAGGCTATGATGGTAACTTCCCACTGCTCGAATCAGGGTCGCGGGAGATTTTCCCGCTGACCTCAAAATTTTGTGACACTGGACTCCCCGTGTGGCGTGTTGAGTGATTCGGCTAAGCAACTAGCTAGTAGTAGTAGTAAACTCTGCATATTAGGTTTGACTGAAGTCAAACTTCCTAAAGTTTGACCAAGTTTATATAAAAATATAAACATTTACCATAACAAATATGTATGATGTGGAAGTACATTCAATAATGAATCTAATGGTATTTATTTGTTATTGTATATGTTAATATTTTTTGTTATAAGCTTTCTGAGAGTTTACAAAACTTGACTTTGACCAATGCTAATACGCAGACTAAAATAAAAACGGAGGGAGTACACATTTGTTTTCTTAGTTTGTAGTGAACTAATCATTTGTTGAAATTGTGAAATAAATATATTAGGCTATTGACTTCAAATGTAATGGTCTATACAATTCAATAGTTACAATCATTGTCGAATCCCAAGATGTATACAAGGTCTATAATACTTCACAACATGCTCAAACTCACATAATCCCAGTCAAATGAGAATCTAAATGCATTTCATAGTTATTACTTTGTAGGATGCAACGAAAACGACCAAAACTCTACATCAGCCATTATAGAAGCAACATTTTGACATATCCCATTGTGTGAATGAAACGTGCAGAGAGAGCTTTTGAAGATGGAGCAGATAGGGCGGGAAAGATTGTATGTATGTGGACGAGAGAGTAGGAGACAAACCTAACGAGACAGAGAGAGAGAAAGAGAAAGAGAGAGGAAGAAGTTAGGTCTGCGAGAAAGATGGAGACATGTAATATACGTGATTCTGTATACGTGGAAGGAGAAGAGACAACATGTTTGATGAGAGAGCTGGAAAAACATGGACGAGAGGGGAAGGATCTCATGGGTTGAGGGATTCACAATTCCGTGCGGGGGAGAGAGGGATTGATAATTTTGTGCAAGAGAGAGAGAGGGTGGGGGGAGGAGTCAGTCAGCCGTCGTCACATCACCCTGCTTCCAAATGACCCCGCATTCTCTAGCGCGGTGTGGTCGCCGTCTTCGATCTGCTTGATGCCCTCTTTGAAGATTGAGGTGTTGTGCATGTTGGGGTGCAAAGAAGCACAAGCGAGAGTGCTCGCCGTATAACCTTGGATGGGGATGAATTGTGTGGTCGGGGGAGTGTGTGTGTGTGTGTTGTGTTGCGTGTGTGTGTGTGTGTGTCGGATATTGAGCGAAAACAAACCTAAGGAGAGAAATGGGTATTCACGAAGAGATTGTGCGGGCCTTGAGGTGGGAAGGGGCCGAGTGAGGGTGTCAAAATGTGCGCGTTGATGCATATGTTGCATGCGATCGTGCGAGGGACGGACAAATCGAGAGAGATGGTTGTTGTGTTACAGATGCTCCTCTCTCTCTTTCTCTCTCTCTCTCTCTCTCTCACACACACACACACACACACACACACAAGTAAACTAGAAGACCGTTCTCTCATGTATACACAACGTATCGGGATCTGTCTATGTCTCACTCATGCATGATAATTTGCACATTCACACCTCTCTATGTCTGTATCACACGCACACCGTCTCCACATTGCCCTTCCGCCACAACACACATATGGTCACACACACACGTTCTCTCACACTCACACACACAAAATAAGTATTAAAAAAACTAGGGCGCACCTAAAACGTCCAAATCCAAATAAACACAAACTGGAGCTAAATTCAAATATATGGAAATATTGCAGCGTCAAGAACTTTCCCAGGAAAAAAAAGTTGAGTAATATTCAAGGATTGTTTTCACACACACAAAAAGGTTCGGTGGATGTCCTTCGAGCGCGACACGGTGACACACCGTTCGATCAACCGCGCGGCCGCGGTTCACGCGCTTGCACAGGATTCCGTATCATGGCTGTGGTACTAACTTCAATTTTTTTTAATAAAAGCGCTGCCTAAGTCTAATGTTTACGTGTACTAGTACGGTTTTCTTTTAAGTTTGACCAACCTCATATATAAAACTAAAGTAAGCTCCCATACGCGCACTCATCAATATGCTGCCGCCGCCGTTGCGCATGCTGGCGCCCGCCTGCTCCGGACAACAATTTCTCGCCCATCACCGCCGTGTCGCCGCCATCCCTGTGCCATGAAGCCGAAGGCTCGCCCGCTCACGTCGTCTGCAGTCCCGCCTCGCCATGCCGCCGTGCTGCCAAGCACGCGAGCAGCTGGTGGAGCCACGTCTATGCATGCAGCGTATGAAGAGGAGGACGAGCGCGTGCTCCAGCACGCGGGCGAGGAGGAACTAGCGTGTCATTGTCGTCTCCGCCTGCGCGGAGGAGGCGCGCATGGTGGATGTCGTGGCGGAAGCCGGTCGCGCGCGCGTCGATCCCACAAACCGGGTGCAGACACGGAATCTACCTTCGAGACCTTGAATGCCACGTGGATCCTGCAATCTGAAGGAGCAATTTGGGTCAGTCGACTCATGTGAGCCGTTTGATGCAACATGGATGGCTAGAGGGGCTTCTTCCACCTCTTCTGCCATCTTGTTCCTTCGCTCCGTCAAACTTCTTTCACAAATCGACTGACCCAAATTATACTACTAGTACGAACGTATTAAGTACAGTAGGAACACAAAGGTACGAGCAGTAGTACCAACTGCAAGAAGAATAGTAGTAAGACATAGTACTAGTACGTACTAAAGAGTTCAAATAACGAGAAAGAACATAAACATAGTTCTGCTGGGGCCTCAGCACAACACACCCTTGAAAATAAACTAAGCAACTAGTCCGATTGATACTGCAGTAGAACCAGCATGAGCGACGGGACTGCCACCTACTCGGAGTCTAAGTCCACGTCCTCGACTTCGTCCTCGTCCCTCTTCCTCTTCCTCTTCGCCGACGCTTCTTTGCTTGAATCGGACACTGGGCTCTGCTTCTTCATCCAACCCATGTAGATATTTAAACAAAGGTAGGCATCCATTGCTGCGTACAGGATGTGATCTTCATCTAATGTCTGCGACTCCCATGCATGATGAACCTCGTGATGAGGTTTCTTCAGTTTAGCGTACACAGGATCAATCATGGCTGCTGCCAGGGTCAGCATTGAAGGTTGAGAGGAGGACACCAGGCTTGCCTTCTGGAGATCGAAGGGCTGGCCTACAATGAGACCTATCTGACGCAGGGCATCCCTGTCATTCTTAAAGCCTACAGTAACGAATTTCACTCTTTTGTCCTTGAGGAAGTTCTTAAAATCCTGGCACTCAATGTCGGCATGGCATATGTGGTAGACCAAGCAAACGTTATGTACGCAAACCTGGATCACGGCGGGCTTCTTCCTCTCTTCTTCCTTTAGATCCTTCGCTCGTCCCAGGACTGTGGTGTACTCAACCTCTAGCCCAGCGACCCACTCATCCGTTGAACTGTTGAACATGCGTAGGAAGCGAGCAAGCCATGCTTTCACCGTCGCGGATCCACGTGTGTAGATGATGATGAACTGATCACCGGTGATGGCTCTAACCTGGTACTCAGCGGCTACCATGGAGATTTGGGAGGCCATGGATTTTGGAGAAGGGTTAGGAGAAGTTGAACTGTTGTACCCCGCAAAAACTGGGAGCGAACTAATGTGAAAGGATGGGACGACTGGGAGCGAACTGTTGTGAGGTAGAAGACAGGGACGAGTAGGGCGTGCGAACGGCATGGGGTTGCTGGCTTGCCCGGTGGATAAACGGCTGCAAGCCCCCAAAGAGTTCTCGAGAACTATGCGGGGCCCACTAGATGTCATGTCTACTAGACCCATATCGTAGGCCTGACGGTATAGCTTCTGCCTGTTCGCACGCCATGCCGGCGCGTGGATGTAACTTCACTTAATTACGTCAACCGTCGCGCCTCTCACGACCTTCGCCTCCCTCGCGCGGTCGCGCCCTTTGAGACTTCGTCCGGCTATAAATGAGCAATTTTTTTGCCTACTCCGCATGCATGATACTCCCTCTGGTCCTTTTTACTCCCGTCAACCGTTTGCAAAGTGTTTGACCAAATATATACTTTTTTTTGAACACCACCTTATATTAATTAACCAGCCACACCAGTACACTCATTCGATACAATATTCACCACACAGGGCGGTATGTTATTTACAAGAATACCATCTAATCTATTGTCAAAGCTATACTTAGCAATTAAGTGTGCCACCTTATTGGCCGAACGGCTAATCTTTGAAAATTGAAGATTGTTGATCAACTTCGAGATGCTCAACGCTTCCATCTTCATGTCACACATAGCAGACCTGTCATAGTCCCCCGATGCAAGAGACGCTACCACAAAAGCACAATCAGTCTCTAAAATTACAGGATTATGAAGAGAAATACCTATGTAGAGACCGGCAATGCAAGCCCTAAGCTCTGCTTCCTCCATGATTTGACAGGCATCAATGAAATCCCACGACCAAATTTATACTAGAAATATCAATATCTACAATACTGATTATAATGAGTATAAGAACTACGTTTTATAATGAGTGTAAAAATATTGATTTGACATTGTGAATGTTGATTCTCCCTCCGCCTAGGTGAGGAAGTCATCTTAGGTGTGCATCGTGACCAAGGAGGAGGTGAAAACGAGAGACATTAATGTTTATTTGCTAATTAAATAGTATTGCATGCAATGAACTAACCACTGCATGTCATGTTTGATAGTCTCAGGTCATTAAAAGCATGCACATCCTCATCTCTTATTGGTTGATATGTCAAGAAACAAGAAACAAGGTAGAAGTTAATGCAATGCACCTACGTGTTTTGGGATTATTTGGTTTTCGTAAGATGACTTACACACCTAGCTATTAGAGTACCACTACCTCCCTTCTAGTTTAAAGGGCTCGACTCAAAAATTTCACCTACTCTTAGCAAGATAGTAGAGGCGGTGGAATAGTTTTTGAAGTCTGCAAAATTACTCAACTAATGCTGTCGTTCTTCACAAAAAAATGTGTTTACCAATGCATGCATGAACACTAGTTACTCTAACCCCCCTCTCTTCTTTAATTCTTTGCCACATCAGCATGTTTGCTATTCCCGTGTGCATGATACCAGCTAAGATACCACCATGATGGCCAGCCTTAATCATCGCATGCAATCATTTAGTGCACCTTGAAATATGAACATGTGTGGGGCATGTATGTTTTTAATGACTTGAGACTATATCTAGCTCGGCATGCAAGATGACTTACTATGCACCGTTACCCATACTTGCAGGAAGCCCGTTCGTCTCCAAATCTTTTCCTCTCCATGTGTGGAAACAATATGCCTGCCAAACTCTCCTTCTCCCTCCGGCGGTCCCACCACTCCACCCCGTGTGAAAAAATCTGCATGCATGACTCTCCTCCCCCACGCTCGTCCAATCCGTTGTGAGCAGCAATATTTCCACCCCTTCGCTCCCCCGTAATTTACTCCAACAAATATGCCCACGTAGCTTTTACTTAACTTCAGGTGCATTGAGTCACTGACATACGGGCCCAGCAGTGTACTGGCCCACATGTCAGTGATGCAACTGGACCTGTAGTTAAGTCAGTGTAGCTCAGTCCATATCTTACGTAGGCGTGCCATTGCTCGCTATAAATATCGCGCCTCCCACGACATCGCTATCTCCTCCCCCTCACGTTCATGTTCATCGCTATCTCCTCCTCCTCCCTCTCACATCGACCACCATGGCATCGCCCCTCCCAAGCCCTAGGAGCCCCTCGCTGCATCGCGCGGACGGTCACGCGTTGCCGTTCCGTTCCTCGCCGCCACTAGTCGAGGAGGACGCGTTGGTGTTCCGCTCCTCGCCGCTACGCGGCGCATCGCCGTTCCGTTTCTTGCCGCCACTAGTCGAGGAGGACGCGTTGGTGTTCCGGTCCTCGTCGCTATGCAATGCGTCGCCATTCCGTTCCTCGCCGCCACTAGTCGAGGAGGACGTGTCGGCGTTCCGCTTCTCGCCGCGACGCGTCGGCATTCCCAATCTCACCAGCACGCGCGTCGGAGGACGCGTCGGCTCGCCGCTATGAGCAGAACGCCGCGCCGCCCGCCGAGCCCCCCTAGCCTTGAGGAGGTTTGGAAATAAATGGATGTCGCCTTGTGGGAGGCTTTGCCTCCAGCAGAGCGCGCCAAAATAGAGGCGGAGAAGAAGGCCAAGGAAGAGAAGCGCACTGAGGGAGTTCCGGACTAGGGGGTGTCCGGATAGTCGAACTATCATCATCGGCCGGACTCCAAGACTATGAAGATACAAGATTGAAGACTTCGTCCCGTGTCCGGATGGGACTTTCCTTGGCATGGAAGGCAAGCTTGGCGATACGGATATGTAGATCTCCTACCTTTGTAACCGACTTTGTGTAACCCTAGCCCTCTCCGGTGTCTATATAAACCGGATGGCTTTAGTCCATAGGACGGACAACAATCATACCATAGGCTAGCTTCTAGGGTTTAGCCTCCTTGATCTCGTGGTAGATCTACTCTTGTAACCCACACCATCTATATTAATCAAGCAGGACGTATGGTTTTACCTCCATCAAGAGGGCCCGAACCTGGGTAAAACATCGTATCCCTCGTCTCCTGTTACCATCTGCCTAGACGCACAGTTCGGGACCCCCTACCCGAGATCCGCCGGTTTTGACACCGACATTGGTGCTTTCATTGAGAGTTCCTCTGTGTCGTCACCGATAGGCTCGATGGCTTCTTCGATCATCATCAACGATGCAGTCCAGGGTGAGACCTTCCTCCCCGGACAGATCTTCGTATTCGGTGGCTTTGCACCGCGGGCCAATTCACTTGGCCATCTAGAGCAAATTGAAAGCTATGCCCCTGGCCGTCAGGTCAGATTTGGAAGTTTGAACTTCATGGCTGACATCCACGGGGACTTGATCTTCGACGGATTCGAGCCACAACCGAGCGTGCTGCACTGTCACGTCGGGCATGATTTAGCTCTGCCGCCGGACAGTACCCTGGAGGCCGCACTCGAGCCCGCTCCGATCCTCAATTCGAAGCTGGCCGCGCAGATCGAGGACGGATGGCTAGACTTCGCCTCGGGTGCTGCAACCCCTACGGCGATAGAGCCAAACACTGACTTTGTCCCTCATAAAGCTCGTGACTCCAAGGTGTCGGACTCCTCGCCGGACTCCGAACCTCTCGCGCCCACCCTGATCGAATCCGATTGGGCACCGATCATGGAGTTCACTGCAGCGGACGTCTTTCAACACTCACCTTTCGGCGACATCTTGAGTTCGCCAAAATATCTCTCGTTATCAGGAGAGACCTGGCCAGACTGCGGTCAGGACGGTTGGGATGCGGACGACGAAGAAATTCAAAGCCCACCCACCACCCACTTGGTAGCCGCTGTCAATGATTTAACCGACATGCTAGACTACGACTCCGAGGACATCGACGGTATGGACGACGACGCCGGAGACGACCAAGAACCAGCGCCCACTGGGCACTGGACAGCCACCTCATCGTATGACATATACATGGTGGATATCCCAAAAGATGGGAATGGCGAAGGAACAGAGGAGGATGACCCCTCCAAAAAGCAGCCCAAGCGCCGGCGTCAGCGGCGCCGCTCTAAATCCCGCCAAAGCAAGAATGAAGACTCCGGCACCGGAGACAATAATACATCGGTCAGTGTCGAAGACAACCCGCTCCAGCAAGATGCAGCGCAGGAGGACGGAGACGCCAGCCCTTATGAAGGAGCGGCAGGAGAAGAGGCAGAGGATTATACGCCTCCCTCCGGAGACGAAGCGAGCCTCGACGATGACGAATTCGTCATGCCTGAGGATCCTGTCAAACAAGAGCGTTTTAAACGCAGGCTTATGGCCACGGTGAACAGCCTCAAGAAAAAGCAGCAACAGCTTAGAGCTGATCAGGATCTGCTAGCCGACAGATGGACTGAAGTCCTCGCGGCCGAAGAGCATGAGCTCGAACGCCCCTCCAAAAGCTACCCTAAACGCAAGCTGCTCCCCCGATTAGAGGAGGAGGCTTACGAACCCGCATCACCAGGAGACAATACGGCTGACCGACCACCCCGTGGTCGCGACAGAGTGGCCTCTAGGCCCTTCACCAGACCCGTACCCCGGCATCGCTCGAAAAGCACACGGCCACAGGGGAACACTCCGGACTTGCGAGATATATTGGAGGATAAGGCAAGACAATCAAGATCGATCTATGGATCGCGTGGGCGTCCCACGATACGTGACGACAATCGTCGCGCCGGACACAGTAAGACCGGCCGGGCCGAACAAAATAGACCAAGCTCCCTTGAGCTCCGTCGTGATATCGCCCAGTACAGAGGCGCCGCACACCCACTATGCTTCACAGATGAAGTAATGGATCATCAAATCCCCGAAGGGTTTAAACCCGTCAATATTGAATCCTACGATGGCACAACAGACCCCGCGGTTTGGATTGAAGACTATCTCCTTCACATCCACATGGCCCGCGGTGACGATCTTCACGCCATCAAATACCTCCCCCTCAAGCTTAAAGGACCAGCCCGGCATTGGCTCAACAGCTTGCCAGCAGAGTCAATTGGGAGTTGGGAGGACCTGGAAGCCGCATTCCTCGATAACTTCCAGGGCACTTATGTGCGACCACCAGACGCTGATGACCTAAGCCACATAATTCAGCAGCCAGACGAATCGGCCAGGCAATTCTGGACACGGTTCTTAACCAAGAAAAACCAAATCGTCGACTGTCCGGATGCGGAGGCCCTCGCGGCCTTCAAGCATAACATCCGCGACGAGTGGCTTGCCCGGCACCTGGGACAGGAAAAGCCGAAATCCATGGCAGCCCTCACATCACTCATGACCCGCTTCTGCGCGGGTGAGGACAGCTGGCTAGCACGCAGCAATAACCTCAGCAAAAATTCTGGCAGTCCGGACTTCAAGGACCGAAATGGCAGGCCGCGTCGCAACAAAAACAAACGCCGCATTAACGGCGATCATATTGAGGATACGACAGTCAATGCCGGATTCAGAGGCTCTAAACCCGGTCAGCGGAAAAAGCCATTCAAAAGAACTACTCCGGGTCCGTCCAATTTGGACCGAATACTCGACCGCTTGTGCCAGATACACGGCACCCCCGAAAAGCCAGCTAACCACACCAACAGGGACTGTTGGGTATTCAAGCAGGCAGGCAAGTTAATTGCCGAAAACAATGACAAGGGGCTACATAGCAATGACGAGGACGAGACCCAACTGCCGAACAATAGAGGACAAAAGGGTTTCCCCCCACAGGTGCGGACGGTGAACATGATATACGCAACGCACATACCCAAAAGGGAGCGGAAGCGTGCACTCAGGGATGTCTACGCGATGGAGCCAGTTGCCCCGAAGTTCAATCCATGGTCCTCCTGCCCGATCACTTTTGACCGAAGGGACCACCCCACCAGCATCCGCCACGGCGGATTCGCCGCACTAGTCTTAGACCCAATCGTCGATGGATTTCACCTAACCAGAGTCCTGATGGACGGCGGCAGCAGCCTGAACCTGCTTTACCAGGATACAGTGCGCAAAATGGGCATAGACCCCTCAAGGATTAAACCTACCAAAACGACCTTTAAAGGCGTCATACCAGGTGTAGAAGCCAATTGTACAGGCTCAATTACACTGGAAGTGGTCTTCGGATCCCCGGATAACTTCCGAAGCGAGGAGTTAATCTTCGACATAGTCCCGTTCCGCAGCGGCTATCATGCCTTGCTCGGACGTACTGCGTTTGCAAAGTTCAACGCGGTGCCGCACTACGCATACCTCAAGCTCAAGATGCCAGGCCCTCGAGGAGTCATCACGGTCAACGGAAACACTGAACATTCTCTCCGCACGGAGGAACATACAGCAGCTCTCGCGGCAGAAGTGCAATGCAGCCTCTTAAGGCAATTCTCGAGTCCGGCCTTTAAGCGGCCGGACACAGCTAAGCGCGCCCGGAGTAACTTACAACAAGACCGCCTGGCACGTTCCGAGCACGCGTAGCAGTGCGGCCCCAACCCCAGCTCCTGCGAAACGTTAAAGCAGGTCCTTCGCGTACACCATTACGCTCTGAAGATACCATGGGCATGGGGAGAGGGGCACGACCACGATAAACCCAGACTGCGGCTAAACCACACCAGGGGCTCTCAAGTGTGTCGTTCTTTTTTCTTTTCTTTTTACCTCTTATTTTTTACACACAAGACTCCATTTGTCAGAGGCCCTGTCCGGCAGCAGATCTGCCGAACTCACGATGCAACAGCCAGGGAAGGATAAAGGGTACAATGAATATACATGTGGTCTCCATTACGAGCATTTTTATACACCAATCTGCAGCCTACCCCTGGAGGGGGACATGTTTAACAGTCTCATACCTTGCTTATCGCACTATTTGTATCGTTCTGCATCCGTAGGAACACTTATTGAATAAAACAATGCAGCACCTTTTTGCTTATAATTGCATTTCCTTTTCATACATATGTTCATTCACGACATATTGCATCCGTACACTTTGGTACGGCTAATACACACCAGGGGCTTATGTTCCCCACATTATGGTGTGATGAGTCCGAACACTTTCACAAGTGCGGCACCCCGAACTTATAGCACTATATGCATCGGCTCCGAATCATGTCTTGGGTCAATAGTTGGGTTTGCCCGGCTCCCATGTTTTGGTACCTTACGTTCCGTTATATTGGCTAAGGTAGCACTGGGAGAACCACTGCGATTGCGCCCCAGTTGAGCTGGGTTAACGCCTCAGTGGAGAAAGCTAAAACTGACCGTCATGATAAGGCAAGAGCTGGTCGCTATTCGAGAGGTTTTTTGCAAGTCCTTAAAGACTTATGCCGCTTAGAGCGAGGAGCCGGATACTGTCCGGCCAAGGCGTGGATAGCGCCCCAAATTCGGCCTTCCGAAGACTAGGGGCTTCGCCGAAATTTAAAATTATAGAATTCTATGGCTAAGTGAGAGTGTTCAAGCATTATAAGTCCGGTTGCCTTGTTAGATGTGTCGAACGCCTCCCTCGATGGACCCAAAATGGGAACAAGAGCGCTCGAGTTTATCCCGAACACCCCAGCACTCGTGGCATGGGGCTGAAGCCGACGACTTGCCATCTCTCAGATTTGATAAACAGCCGCACATAAGGTAATATTTTAAATTAACAAGCGTTGCTTAGCGCATATGAACCAAGTTTTCAGCGCACAGGATAACAAAATGCGAGTCTACTCAAATATTACATCTTTGGAGCAGTCACCCGCAATAGTGCGGGCGCCCTTCAGCACGCTCTTATAATACATCTCGGGCGTGCGATGCTCCTTGCCCTCTGGTGGCGGGTCCGTCACGAGCTTCTGGGCATCCATCTTGCCCAGTGCACCTTTGCGCGGGCAAGGGCCCGACGGGCACCTTCAATACAAGCGGAATGCTTGATGACTTCAACCCACGGGCATGCATCCACCAGCCGCCGCACTAGGCCGAAATAGCTCCCAGGCATGGCCTCCTTAGGCCACAGCCGAACTATGAGGCCCTTCATGGCCTGTTCGGCCGCCTTGTGGAGCTCGACCAGCTGCTTCAGCTGGTCGCTAAGGGGCACCGGATGTCTGGCCTCAGCATACTGAGACCAGAAGACCTTCTCCGTCGAGCTCCCCTCCTCGGCCCAGTAAAATGCGGCAGCATCGGACACGCTGCGAGGAAGATCTACGAACGCTCCTGGAGAGCTCCGAATTCGGGTAAGCAACAGGTAATTAAAACTCTCATGCTTACTTTGCATGAAAAATGCCTTACCCGCTGCTATTTTCTTCACCGCCTCAATCTCCTGGAGGGCCTTGTAGGCTTCGGCCTTAGCGGCTTTGGCACTCTCAAGAGCCGTTGCAAGCTCAGACTCTCGAGTCTTCGAGTCACGCTCCAGGCTCTCATGTTTCTTCACGAGATCCTGGAGCTCTTGCTGTACCTCCGCCACCCGCGCCTCCTGTTTCTCTCGCTCAGTGCGCTCCGCAGCCGCATTGCGTTCGGTCGCGGCCACCGCTTCTTTTAGGGTCGCCACCTCGTTAGTGGCCCCTGCAATACCCAAGTTATCCTTGTCATTTTTCTTGCAACCAAATCCTTTTCTGTAAGGTACAATTTTCATAAGGTATTACTCACCTTCTTTTTCCTCGAGCTGCTTCTTGGCACGGCCGAGCTCGTTCTCGGACCGCTCAAGGTTTTCCTTCAAAGTATTGACCTCCGCAGTCAGTGCGGCAGAGGTCAGCAGCACAGCCTGCAATCCCATATTGACATATTTTCATGACTCCTGCGTTTATCTTTCTAAAGATCCTCAGTCCAGCTTTTCTTTTCGAAAACCGAACCGAGCATCAGGGGCTACTGTCTATGCGGTACCATTTTACATATATTGAAATTCTTACCTCAAAGCCTGTTAGAAGGCTGCTGCAGGCTTCAGTCAGCCCGCTCTTGGCGAGCTGAACCTTCTGAATCACCGCACTCATAACAGTGCGGTGTTCCTCTTGGATGGAGGCGCCGTTGAGCGCCTCCAGCAAATTATCCGGCACCTCCGGTTGGACGGAGGCAGCCGGCGTCACGGTCTTGCCCTTCTTACGAAGGGGTCGCCTGCCGGACTCCGGAGCCACTATGGGTTCCGGGGCTGAGTCCGGTGCAAAGTCCAGCAGGTTGTCCTGCGACACCTCCGGGGCCCTCTCCTCCTGGTGGGTCCCTTCCTGGGATCCCACCTCGGCATCGTCCGCATCACGGGGGGTGGAGGCAGTCGGAAGAGAATCCATATCCGACGCTCCTAAGGACCCGCTCGACGAACTGGGGAGATCATCCTTAGGCGGACTGTAGGATTGTATGCGGCATTAGAAAGACATAATGTGGCGGAAAATGAAAACCTTGAAGTTATTCGGGAGTTCGGATACTTACAATCTCGCCAGAGGCTTGGCCCTTGGAGGCCAGTCCTCGTCGTCGTCACTGACGTTGGCGGATCAGTCCGGGGGAAGAGTTTTTCCCTTCTTGGACCCTTCGGCCTCCCTTGTTGGGGAGGCCTTCCTTTTCTTCCCTCCCCCCGCTGGGGGAGAGGCTTTCTTCTTCTCCTCCTTGCCCTGGTGGGAGGAGTCGGCCTCGGATTCATCATCCGATAGCACCTGAAAATGGGAACTCTTCCGAGTCCCCGTGGCCTTCTTCTTGGCCTTCTTCTCCAGCACCACGTGGGGTGCAGGAGCCAGCAGCCCCGTTAGGCGGGCGTCCGTTGGGTCCTCTAGCAATGGGGCCGGACAGATAGCATGTGCGGCCTTCTTCAGCTAGTCCTGTCAAAGGAAAGGGAGTTTAGATCCCGCATAGAGTCAAACTATGGAAAACAAGAGTCCCTTAAAGGACAGAATAACTTACTTCATCAGCTGGACGCTCCAAGCTGAATCCGCGATCTTCGGTAGTGGATGCGGGAGCCTCGGCGCCCTTGAACAACACCTTCCAGACCTCTTCGTACGTAGTGTCGAAGAGCCCATTCAGAGTCTGGTGCTGCGCCGGATCGAACTCCCACATATTGAAGCCCCGTCGTCTGCACGGGAGAATCTGGCAGATGAGCATGACCTAGACTACGTTGACAAGCTTGAGATTCTTGTCCACCAGCTTTTGGACGCAGGCTTGGAGTCCGGTCAGCTCTTCCCAATCGCCCCAAATCCGGCCGCTCTCTTTCCAGGAGGTGAGCCGTGTGGGGATGCTGGATCTGAATTCGGGGGCCGCTGCCCATTCAGGGTCATGCGGCTCGGTGATGTAGAACCACCCCTATTGCCACCCCTTGATGGTTTCCACAAAAGTGCCCTCCAGCCACATAACGTGGGACATCCTGCCCACCATGGCGCCTCCGCACTCCGCTTGGCTGCCCTTCACAACCTTCGGCTTGACACTGAAGGTCTTGAGCCACAAGCCGAAGTGGGGCTGGATGCAGAGGAAGGCCTCACACATGACGATAAACGCCGAGATGTTGAGGATGAAATTCGGGGCTAGATCGTGGAAATCCAGGCCGTAGTAGAACATGAGCCCCCGGACAAAGGGATGGAGTGGGAAGCCCAGTCCGCAAAGGAAATGGGGAAGGAATACTACCCTCTCATGGGGCTTGGGGGTGGGGATGAGCTCTCCCTCGATGGGGAGCCGGTGCGCGATGTCGCTGGACAAGTATCCGGCGTTGCACAACTTCTGGATCTGCCCCTCCGTGATGGAGGAGGCCATCCACTTGCCTCCTGCTCCGGACATAGTTGGAGAATGTTGAGGTGAGATGTGCAGGCTTGGGCACTGGATCTCGGGTTCACAGAGATGGATAAGCCAAGGAGGAAGAAGGCGCAGGTAAAAGGGTTGGATCTTTATCCCCTTATATGGGCGGACAGAAACACACGTCCCCACCGACCTGGTAAAACTCACTTATCTCCCAAGCGTCACAATCAATGGCGCGGTTGGGTTACCCACGCCCGTATTGATGGGAATCCCGGAATAAGGGGAACACGATCTCTGCTTCGAAAAGACGTGCCAAAGAAACCGCCTCGCTAAACGCGCTGAGGTGGAACAATAAAAACAATTCGAGTAAAGGCTTGGAAGTGGTGTGACGTCACGCCACAGAATACGTCAGCAGGTTGATCCTGTGTAATATTATTCTCTCTACGGTGGCATGTGGAATTTATTTTTGTAGGGCCGGACACTATCCTGGTGTTCACAATCTTCTATAAATTATTCGGAGGAGGAACCCACCTTGCAATGCCGAAGACAATATGCGCGCCGGACTCATCGTCATTGAAGCCTGGTTCAGGGGCTACTGAGGGAGTTTCGGACTAGGGGGTGTACGGATAGCCGAACTATCATCATCGACCGGACTCCAAGACTATGAAGATACAAGATTGAAGACTTCATCCCGTGTCCGGATGGGACTTTCCTTGGCGTGGAAGGCAAGCTTGGCGATACGGATATGTAGATATCCTACCATTGTAACCGACTCTGTGTAACCCTAGCCCTCTACGGTGTCTATATAAACCGGATGGCTTTAGTCCATAGGACGGACAACAATCATACCATAGGCTAGCTTCTAGGGTTTAGCCTCCTTGATCTCGTGGTAGATCTACTCTTGTAACCCACATCATCAATATTAATCAAGCAGGACGTAGGGTTTTACCTCCATCAAGAGGGCCCGAACCTGGGTAAAACATCGTGTCCCTCGTCTCCTGTTACCATCCGCCTAGACGCACAGTTCGGGACCCCCTACCCGAGATCCGCCGGTTTTGACACCGACACGCACTGCGCAACAAGCTTTCTGGGAGATCTATGTCGCGTACGAGAGAGTCAAGCAATTGGTTCTTTGGCAGAAGGCTCGTGCGAGGGCCGTGAGGGTGGAGGAGGACGCCCGTGCCGACGCCCTGAGTGCAGTCGGGCCCAAGCACCTCATCTACGCTTGGCGATACGTGGACCGGGTGCATGCTTCCAGCCGAGAGGAGTACCTGTTGGCGCCGGATCACCATGCCAGTGAGATCGCGCTCGCCCGCCGGCAAGCCGCCAATCAGCACCTCATGAGTTGCGAGGCTGAGGAAGAGGCGTTGTGTCGGTGCACTGGGAAACGCCCGCGCACCAGGGCACTCGTGGCGCGCCACCAGCGCTCCTGCGAGCGCCGTGGCTTTTAGGAGGAGTATAATTTTTGTTTCATAAGGCGATCTCATTAGTTTTGGGACGCAAATGATAAATCCCGAACGTTCAAGAATTTTTAATGTCCTTAATTAAGTATGTAAAAGGGAAAGTTTGGAAACGTTGTGTATTATTACGCATTTTGCAAGTACGTGCATATAGCACAAACTTTACTATATACTATCGGACTACACGTCTCTCTCGATATATGCTTGCAGAATGTGCTACTCCCTCCGTCCAGGTCAATAAGTCATCTTTGGTTGTGCACGGTGACCAAGAAGGAGGGAAGACTTGTGCACCTAGACGGATGGAGTACTACTATTACTTATGTACGTGCAAATGCACGTTTTAACATTACGATGCGGTTTTTGTAAAAGTAGGAAAACAACACTAGTCAAGCTTGTGAAACGATTCAATGCAAAACAAATGCAAAAATACTCGTTTGATTGTTTAATTTTAGCTTCCTTCTCTTTGGTTATTTCTCTGTCGTACTTTGTATGGAGCATCTCACTGGTTGGAAAGGCATGCAAATTCCCAAACCGCTTCCTACACCCTGTATGAAATTTTTTGCCTAACAAGTTGTGCCGTGCAATTGGAATTCCAACTTGAGTACTACTACTAGTAGGAGTACCAGGGGCCAGTTCTTTTAGGCTTCTAGATTAGTAATCCCATAACTACTACCCCCATCCCGGTTTATTGGTCCCCATTGTAATCTGTGTCAAATTTTGATCATAAATTTAACTAATGAAATGTTAGTGCATGTCACATGCACTACTCCATCCGTCTAGGTGAGTAAGTCATCTTAAGCTGTGCACCGTGACCAAGGAGGAGGAGAAAACGAGAAACATTAATGTTTATTGGCTAATTAATAGTATTGCATGCAATGAACTAACCACTGCATGTCGTGTTTGATATCTCAAGTCATTAAAAGCATGCACACTTTTTATCTCTTATTGGTTGATATGTCAAGAAACAAGAAAGGAGGTAGAAGTTAATGCACCGCGCCTAAGTGTTTTGGGATTATTTGGTTTTTGTAAGATGACTTACACACCTAGATGCACCGCGCCTAAGTGTTTTGAGTAACATTTTATCAGTTAAATCTTTGGTCAAAATTTAGCACAACTTACAATGGTGAGGAATAAACCAGGATAGAGTAGTAGTTTAGAAGCCCAAATAAATGAGTGAGGCGCCTTATTGTTACTCTCCACTGTGACTAGTCTTGTGGGAAAAGCTGGGGAAGTTGCCAAAAGAACTGGCCCTAGGAGTAGTAGCTAGGGATCGAGTGTGGGAGATGAACCGGAGAAAGTAAATGTAGAGAGATGAAATGCAAAAAAGACAGAGGGATGTGATGGCTGCTTGTCCATTTATTTTACCAGGCCATTTATTACTAGGAGTGGCTGGGTTTTGTGATATGACGGCTTTACTGCCGCGCCACGAGCGGGGTGAGAGGTGAGACTTCCGTGCAGCGCCGCCCTCTACACTTGTACTACATCGGTCGTGGTTTATTAGTCCCCCATTGAATTTGACTGAAGATTTAACTGACAAAATGTTAGTGCATGTCAACAAAAACTATATCGTTGGATTCGTATTTGAACATAGTTTTGAAGGATATAATTTTAGGTGACATGCATCAGTATTTATCATACTACATATAATGCTAGTTCAATTTTTGGTCGTACTAATCTATAGTAGTAAGGTGCCCATGCGTTGCACCGAAGAGTGAAATGCATTGATCGGGGAGTTGTTTAATTTGACAAAGGATGTGGGGGTCATCTCATGTGTAGCGGGTATCGATAGGTTTCTTCGGATATTATCTCATCTCTAGAGCTCACAAACATCCGGGTGAAATAGATAAAAAGGTATCTTTTGCAAACAAAAGCGTTCAACTGTTCAACCTGTATCCAAAACTTGTGAAGAAATAACACTTATTGTGCTATACAAGAAATGATCTTTAAGAATTAGTTTTTGAGTATTGATTGTTATACATGTTGGCTATAGATGACATGGCACTTTCTTATAGTCAAAAGTTTTAGAAGAACAGGGAGGCTCCTCCCCGGTTCCATTATCAAATGAAACCCAAAGTGTCTTACATCAGCTCACTGAGAGGAGCAGTTCAAAGGAAGGACTGCGGTGAAAGCCACTCAAGTTTAACGACAAGCTTACAGAATCAAAAGCGGCAAAGACATGGGCCATAAGCGCCCACACACACACTACATGTTTTCTAAGTGCACTTGATAATGCGTATGTCCAGGTGAACCTCCTTGGAGTCCCCGTGCACCGAGTCGGCGGGTAAAGGATGGAACGGATGCCATGGGTTTTCCAAGTCCACATTGGCGGGATAGTCCCAGCTCCCCAGAGTCCAAGTCTGTCCGATGAGGCCGGTGTCGCCACGCACGCGACCCGAAGGGGTAGTAACATTGACCATGCACCCGTACATCTGCCTCGTGTCAGTGTAAGCGTCAACGGCGACCCCCCTGATGCACATTACAGAGATAGGGCGGCGGCCTGCGCGGGCTTCGCCGGTGCCCATGATCAAGAGGAAGACGCTGCCGTCCTCCTCCGAGACTAGCAGGCGGCAGTGATCCTCCAGCGACTCCGACATGGTGAATCGGTAGCACGTGTCGTACTTGATGTTATCCGCCAAGGGCCAGCAGTGACCGCTGCACGCATCTGTGAGGTGATGCACATGTCCACCGGCGAGCCACAAAACGGCATCGGGCACTCATAGCAGTGGACGAAGGGCTCCTTGGAGGCATCGACCAGGCCGTCCATGAAACGGGAGTGGCTGTAGGGGACGTTGTGCCAGTTGAATATATGAGCAAGTTACTATGAGATTTAATCTGAATAAGCACAAAATAAATCACGACGACTATAACAGAGATGAAATTAATCATGTGGACTAGCATAGTAGTAGGATACAGAGTAGAAACATGAATTCTACCACGATTTCGAACAGGAAGGACAGAAACACATACGGTGCAACGGAAGCAGCACCATTGGCGTTGAGGTTGTCGCCCATGTCGTTGAGGAAGAGGTTGCCGAGGTCGGGGAAGAAGTCGTCGTCGGTGAAGTCATGGCTGCCAGCAGTCGCGAGAGTGCACTCCCCAGATTTCAACAGCGCCCGCCGAATGGAGCGCAGGAGGGACTGGCTGTAGGGGATGTTGCGGCCGCCGAATGGAGCGCAGGAGTAGCACACGAAGCAGTAGATGGTGTCCTTACTAGTACTCCCTAGTCTCTATCTATCTATATCTATATATATCTACTCTTATAGAAAACTGAGTTGGTGATGATGGTATGCCTGCCATCTTGTAATATAGACTGTCCGATCTATATCTGATGGATAGAAAGCCAACTATGACCATTTTACAAAAGATACCCGCACCTCTCTCCACATTTACAGATAAGGCCTTACCTCGTGCTCCTCCCTATGTCTCTATCTCTACTACTTTTTTATAACAAATCGAATAGTGCTGTGCCGTCCGCTGCACGCGCGGCTGAACACGCCTCCTCGCCTGCATCATCACCAACTGAGTCTTTTATAGGAGTAGGAGTAGAAAAAACCGAGTTGGTGATGATGGTGTGCCATGCAATGCACGGGTATCTTGCTATTTTTTTGCATATAAGTCCAAACACCAAGTAGACACGGTCTCTGAGCACGGTTTGTAGTCGTTCCACGATCGGACATTGAAGTTTGTAACTATTTTAGATTAGAATATACTACTCCTCCGGTGCTAGTAGTAGAGCAGAGTCCTACTCTAGTACTCTACTCTAGCAAGCTAGGGCATAGTACTATAGTAGGTACTGTAGGGAGTACCAGTATTGTGATCACTCAAGAAAGTTATCTGGCATCGATATGACCCTACGCTGCTGGTATGTGTCTCGTAAGTCAAGCGGCGTGCTGTAGTCATCATCACCTGTCCACTTCCCGTAGCACATATTCGCTTCTCCATCTTTGTCTGCACATAATCTCGTCCAAGCTTCCATCCCCGCTAAGGCGCCTCCACCCTCGTCCGAAATCCAAGCACTAACAATGGCAGAACCGAGCAGCATCCGCCGAAAGAGTGGCTGGAATTCGCTCCTCACAAAGGTAATCAAGCTCATTATTTTGCGTGTGGACAATCTCAGTACCATGCCGCTCGCCGCGTGCTCATCAGGGCTGTACCGTTTACTCAAAGCCCTCGGGCCGGAGCTTTTTAAGCCATCTCCTTGCTTGCTGATGCCGCCTGATCCTCAGAAACGGCGTGTCACGCAGCATAACGATCGTAGGGTGGCGAGCATCAACCCCCTTCACTGCGATTCGATCCCCGTCAGCCTCAGCTACATTAACGGTATGTACTGGGTCGGCATGAACACGTCTTGGATTGTGCTCGTCGATGGTCGCGGCAGCTGGATGCTCGTGGAGGTCTACACCCGACGATTGATCCCCCTTCCTTCGATTAACAGTGCACTGCTTTGGCACCGCGGCCCAGAATACTCGGAATGTTACAGTAGCCAACATGATACCAAGTTTGATTTGCTCAAGGTTGTAATGTGCCAAGTGCCCACAAGATCTGTGAATTATAAAGATTTCAGGCTAATTGTGTTCTTCAACCGTGGTCTCGCCTATCTGACAGGTCCCTGCGGTAAGTGGATAAATCTGCACGTCCATCACAGGATCATACATCCTCCATGGTTCTGTGATGCCATTGAACACAAGGGCTTCATTTACGCTGTCGACTCCTTCTATGGCTGGACGTATTGCTGGCCTACTCCAGTCATCGCTACAAACGGCTGTTACAGCAGTATGTTACTTTCCTATGATATCATGATGGCTTGCTTATATTACCGTCAACATTTACTGAAAAAATATTCATGCTCATAACATGCTGTTCTTAAGATTGACTATATCAAGAGCCCTTTTTTATTTGACTCTAACTTGATATGATGTTGTAGGCCGCCTGGTGTCCCTACCCTTCCTAATCCCAGAACCTTTCAAAGAAAAGCGGCATGGCAGTTGCAGGTGGTTCCTGGCTCGATCAGACGACGGCGAAATATTGATGACCGGTTGCACGTACCGGACGTGTTGTTTCGCGGAATACAATCACAATCACTGCAAGGTCTTTGAGCAGGATCCCAGCTTCTCTGGGCCTTCAGGAATTTTTGACTGGAGGCTGGTAAGTAGCCTTGGTACACGCTCTCTGTTTATCGGACTGAATTATCCGATTAACCAGGAGATAGCCGATGGCAAGGATCATGATGGCAGCGCGGTTGCGTTCATCAGGCAAAACTGTGTGTATACAGCATACCATGCATCTCTGCATGCACCATACCCTGTATTGTGCCGCCATGCTCTACAGCCCAAAGTAGGAGAGAGGGTTGCAAGTATCAGACTTTGACCTGCTGGCTGGAGTTTCCCCCGTCAGGCACCCATCTGGTTCAAGTCGTCAGCCAATCTCCACAGCTTAATAAATAGTAACGTCTGACTGAGCCAGTTAGTTAGATGCGTACACTTGGTGTAGTAGGATCTTTATTTAGTTTGGTGCATACACTTGTTCTTTTTTGGTAGCCCTTTTGTAATGATGGCTGATGTTTGGTTTCGAAGAGAGAGCTGCGTCTTCACTCTTCTGGCCTGCTTACTGCTTCTGTTGCACCCCCATCCCTGGTTGTTGCTGCTGCTGATTTCAATGTACAATCAGTAGTATATTTCGTATGTTGGTTGAATAAATGTGTTGTTAGAACGACAAACACAATGTTTTGGAAGTCGTTGCACTGTTCGATCCTTTAGTGCCCCGTACCGTATGTAGCTCATACTATTTTTCATATGGAACACATTTTCCACTTGTTGATAACATGCAACCCACTGATGAAGGCACAATGGAGAAGCCCATTATTAACTGGAAGGGAGGCTCTCACATGAATCCGACCCAGGTACATGCTCATGGTCCCCTAAACATAAATAAGTAAATAAATAAATAAAGCTAAATGCTCATGCACCAGTTCTTTGGGAAAATAGGTAGCCCAGTATTTCTTTTTAAAGAATACCCAAGCTAGGCCTATTTGTTTTCTCCGAATTACTGGGCTGCAAATCTTTCAAGATGAGGAGGGATGCATTCCATCCTGGCCAAAGAGTATGGTCAATGTCTGTTAAAAGTAATATCAAAAGGGGTTGAAAATTCCAAAAAATTATAGCAAATGGGATATTAGTTTTTTTTTTGAATTTTGTTCTTCACTGATATCTTATACGTATTTCATTGGATTTAACATGACATAGTACTAATTTATTTTTAAATTTGTTTTAGTATGGCTATTTATTTTTGGATTAAGAATATTTCGTTCCCAAGCAAAAATTTCCCACATATTTAGTTAATTTTTTGACCCTGGTACTGACCAAAAAATGGCCGGCAATTCTAAAAATGGAAAATGGGCGGCTGACTTGTTTACGCAAGGCTTTGTCAGTGAACACACAATTCTAGCCGCCGTGCTTCTTCAATCTCTGATCTTCCTGCTCCAGCCGCCTAAACTAGCACCGGCAGGACTACCTGCTCCCTCCTCTTGTGGCCCGCTGTGATGCCGTGCAGGCTTCCCCGGCCCACCCTACTCCCTCCGCTGGCCTGGCCGCATGCAATCAACTGCCTCCTTATTATGCGAAAAAATGATTCCTCCCACTAACATCTGGGGCGCACCGGTTGGGAGGCTGACCTGTGGGCCTCCTACATTGATGCGTACGCAAGGCTTGTCAACTTAGTCAACAAACGATTCTGGCAGCAGTAACCGTTGGATTTGAATCGAACGGTCCTGCTGCTTCTTCAATCGCTGCTCTTCTTGCACCAGCCACCCAAACCAGCGCCCAGGAGAGCGCTTGCTCCTGCCTCCAGTGGCCGGTTGTGCTGCCGTTGAGGCCTCATCGCCCCTACTACTCCCATCGCTAGCCAGGCCCTGCGGCGACGGCAGCCTCACACCGCAGCCAAACCAGTGAACCCTCGTACTCCTCTCCGCGTGGGCATCCACTGCCGCGTCTTCCACGGCTCTTCGTCGTCCCCTTCCTAGGCCTCGCCGTCGTCCACCGCCTTCGTGCTCTCGGCGCGGCGTGGTCAATGTTGTCAACGACATTCCATCAGAAGAGTACTGTACGTGGAGAGGCTGACAACTGGGTCCATGGCCACAGCCCAGTTTTTTTGTGATTTGCCAAGTAAGTCGCTTTGTCAGGCCTGTTGGGCTGCAAATCTTTCAAGACGAGGAGAGCTTTCATTCGGTTGGCCGAGAAAATGGCCCATCAGTAATGAGAAATGGGCTGCACATTTTTAAAACACATCAAACCGGCAATTAGTTTCAAATATCTTTTTTTTTCATTTTGAGATTTTAAATTACATTAATTTTTATGAATGGAGAATTTGTTGGATTTTATATTGATATACATTTATTTTTAAAATCAGTTTGAATGTGAGTCGAAATTTTGGGATTAAGAACAGTTCGGACCGCACCGAAATATGCAAAATTTCGTATAAGTTTTTAACCGTGGCCACAATATGGGCTGTAATGCTAACAAAAAGAATATGGGTGCCAAAAAAACCTTAAGAATTAGCAAATGGGCTGTAAATTATTAAAAATAATGGCAGATGGGCTGTATGCTGTATTCCACAGATTTGAGGCTTTCCTAAAAAAAGGTTGACGCACAAGCAGTGACTGTTGGATGGCCATCCAACGGCCGTCGTGCTTCTTCAATCTCTGCTCTTCCTGCTCCAGCCGCTCAAACAAGCACCGGCGGGACTGCCTGCTCCCTCCTCCCCGCGGCCGGCTCTGACAGCTCAGACCCACCAGCTATATCTTCGTACGCAAGGAAGTGCCTCCTTATTACGCACAAAAAAATGAATACTCCCCCTGTTAGCTAGGACCCAGTATAGTGGCAGGATGACTTGTGGGCCTACTAAGTTGACGGGGACAGAGGGCTTTGTCAACTTAGTCAATATGCACGATTCTAGCTCCAGTGACCGTACGATGTCCATCCAACGGCCATAGTGCTTCTTCAACCTCTGGTCTTCCTGCTCCAGCCGCCCAAACCAGCGCCGGTCGTGCCTCGTGCTCCTGCCTCCCGTGGCCGGCTACGATGCGGCGGAGGCCTCACTGCCCCCTACTACTCCCACCGCTGGCCAGGCCATCTCTCTACTCACCCACACCCCATGTTATTCAGCGGCGATGACAGCCTCACACCGCAGCGAACCCGTGAACCCTCATACTCCTCTACGCGTGGGCATCCACTGCCACATCTTCCCCGGCTCCGCGTCGTCCCCTTCCTAGGCCTCGCCATCGTCCACCGCCCTGGTGCTGTCGGCGCGGCGTGGTCAACGTGGTCAAGGAACGGCTTCCATCGGACGTGGACTGTACGTGGAGAGGCTGATAGCTGGGTCCCCGGCCGCAGCAAGGAAGTGCCTCCTTATTACGCGCAAAATAATTATTCCTCCACCTGACAGCGGGGACCCACCGGACGGGCCACCATATTTCGCGAAAAAAACGTTTCCCCCCTGACTGCTGGGACCCACCAGCTACACCTTCGCACGCAAGGAAGTGCGTCCGGGCAAAAAAAAACAAAATGATTCGCCCCCGTGACTGCTGGGACCCATCAGCTACATCTTCGCACGCAAGGAAGTGCGTCCGGGCAAAAAAAAACCATTCGCCCCCCTGACTGTTGGGACCCACCAGCTACATCTTCGCATGCAAGGAAGTGCGTCCGGGCAAAAAAAAAACGATTCGCCCCCCTTACTGCTAGGACCCACCAGCTACATCTTCGCACGCAAGGAAGTGCCTAACAGTCGAGACCCACATGGTCGAAGCGTACCTAGCATTGTCATTATGGTCGCGAACGTGTACGTACATATATACTGGTGGATGTAGAGGCGCGCACGTGTCGTAGTAGAGGCGCGCACGTAGCATGTACACGCACGTACAATGGCGAGGGTGCAAGAAAGAAATACGGCCACATACGTACATACGGGCAAGGTCTCGAATGCCTACTTGCGCATACGTACATGGCTGGGTCAGAACGGAGAAACAGCGTCGGCGTCGTGTTCATTGGGAGCCAACCGGCTGGGTCGGAATGGAATGCGTGGTCGTGTTCATCGGGAGGGCTTGGACGGAACAGGCGATGGAAACGAGGCCTGGCGTACCGCACAACGGAGGAAACAAACCTCCTACATTCGGAACGGGGTCCTGTTGATCGGGAGGGGTGTGGCGTACCACAAAACGGAGGAAACGGACCTCCTACGGTCGAAACGGAGGTCCTATTGATCGGGAGGGGTGTGGCGTACCGCAAAACGGATGAAACAGACTTGTGTTGGAGCGCTACGGTCGAAACGGGGGTCCTGTTCATCGGGAGGGATGTGGCGTACCGCAAAACGGACAAAACGGACTTGTGTTGGAGCCCTACGGTCGAAACGGGGGTCCTGTTCATCGGGAGGGGTGTGGCGTACCGCAAAACGGGACTCCACGGGATACTGTTCATCTCCACCGTCGACCTCCTCCAGCCTCCACGGGCTACCGATGACCTCCTCCAGCCTCCACGGGCTCTTGTTCATCCAGCCTCCACCGCGCGCTACTCCACCGGCTAATGTTCAACCACCCCTCCACCGTCTACTGTTCATCCACCCCTCCACAATCTACTGTTCATCCAGCCCTCCACACCACGGGGTCCTGTTCAACCACCCCTCCATAGCCACCACTCCACCGTCTACTGTTCATCCAGCCCTCCACAACATGGGGTCCTGTTCATCCAGAGGCAACGCCACCACTCACTGTTCATCCAAACCCCCCCGCAACACTCACTGTTCATCCAATCGATCGGCTTCAGTTAGTAGCAGTAGCGAAGGAATCGCTCCATCGGGTTCAGTTAACAACCATCGATTGATCGCTCAGGTTCAGTAACGTGTAGCCTGCAGTGCAATCGCTCGGGTTCAGTTAGAGCCCAACGCCTCGCTCGGGTTAGAGCCAACGCCTCGCACACATGCGCGTACGTGTATGAGAGAAACGCACATTGCTCGGCCCCCGACCTCTCACCGTAACCGGCAACTCCCCAAAATTTTCCTCCCCCTCGCTTCTACCACGGTTTTTTTCCATCATGGACGGCCCAAAGAATGTCATGCAGCTGCGTCTCCGGCCGCCCAGGACGAAAAGCCCATTTTCTGTCATGATTTTTTGTCATAGAAGTAGGATCCCACCACATCTATGATGATACCGGGTTCTGTCACAATTATCGTCATAGAAGTGTCATATGTATGACAGGATTTTTTTCGTTCGGCCCAAATGTCACGGATGTGTCTTTTTTTTGTAGCGCGTTACACACAATTTACCAATCTCGGGGGGACCAAATCAACAAACTCGGTCAACCCAATTTAGTAAACAATGTGACCGTTAGGGTTTTCGGTGGGACCGACATACAACTCGGTAGGACCGATATGGTTAGGGTTAGGGCATAATGTAATCTCGGTGAGACCGATTACACAAACTCGGTGAGACCGATTTTGGTAATAAGCTAACCAGAGAGTTGGTCAGGCAAACTCGGTGTGACCGATTACACAAACTCGGTGGGACCAATTTTGGTAATAAGTTAACCAGAGAGTTTGCATTGTAATCTCGGTAGGACCGATTACTCAAACTTGGTAAGACCGATTTTGATAATGGACATACACAGAGAGATTACAATTCCATCTCGGTGAGACTGAGATCCCTATCGGTAAGACCGATTTGCCTAGGGTTTGTGGTAGTGGCTATGACATCTCAACTCGGTGGCGCCGGATAGAAAGAATCGGTGGGGCCGAGTTTGACTTTTGGTTTAGGTCATATGTGGATGTGGGAAAGTAGTTGAGGGTTTTGGAGCATACCACTAAGCACTTATGGAGCAAGAAACTCATTAAGCAACACCTCATCCGTCCTTGATAGTATTGGATTTTCCTATAGACTCAATGTGATCTTGGATCACTAAAATATAAAATGTAGAGTCTTGAGCTTGAAGCTTGAGCCAATCCTTTGTCCTTAGCATCTTGAAGGGGTTCCACATCCTTTAGTTCATGCCACTTCATTGTTGAACTTATCTGAAAATATACTAGATAAAAGTGTTAGTCCAACAAGAGATATGTTGATATTAATTACCAAAACCACCCGGGGAGCACTTGTGCTTTCACCATCGTAATAATTATGCTATCTTGAGAGAAGCTACTAGTGAAACCTATGGCCCCCGGGTCTATTCTCTATCATATAAGTTTCCAATCTACTTTATTTTGCAACCTTTAATTTTCAATCTATATCATAAAAATAGCAAAAATATTTATCTTATCCTATTATCTTTATCGGATCTCACTTTCGCAAGTGGCCGTGAAGGGATTGACAACCCCTTTATCGCGTTGGTTGCGAGGTTCTTGTTTGTTTGTGTAGGTGCGAGGGACTTGTGAGGAGCATCCTACTGGATTGATACCTTGGTTCTCAAAAACTGAGGGAAATAATTACGCTACTTTGCTGCACTTCTTATTCAAGGGGAAAACCAACACATGCTCAAGAGGTAGCAAGAAGGATTTCTGGCGCCGTTGCCGGGGAGGTCTTCGCTCAAGTCAGGACATACCAAGTACCCATCACAAACTCATCTCCCTCGCATTACATTATTTTCCATTTGCCTCTCGTTTTCCTCTCCCCCACTTCACCCTTGCCGTTTTATTTGCCCTCTCTTTTCTGTTCGCCTATTTTTCGCTTGTCTCTTGTTTGCTCGTGTGTTGGATTGCTTGTCACAATGGCTCAAGATAATACTAATTTCCTTAGCACTCTGATTTTTCCTCTTAATGATGTTGAATCTTGTGAAATCAATGTTGCTTTGTTGAATCTTCTTATGAAAGATCAATTCTCCGCCCTTCCTAGTGAAGATGCCGCTACTCATCTAAACAACTTTGTTGATTTGTGCGATATGCAAAAGAAGAAAGACATGGAAAATGATATTGTTAAATTGAAGTTATTTCCATTTTTACTTAGAGATCGTGCTAAAACTTGGTTTTCATCTTTGCCTAAAAATAGTATTGATTCATGGAATAAGTGCAAAGATGCTTTTATCTCTAAGTATTTTCCTCCCGCTAAGATCATCTCTCTTAGAAACGATATTATGAATTTTAAGCAACTTGATCATTAGCATTTTGCACAATCTTGGGAGAGGATGAAATTAATGATACGTAATTTCCCTACACATGGTTTGAATTTATGGATGATCATACAAAATTTTTATGCCGGATTGAATTTTGCTTCTAGAAATCTTTTAGATTCGACCGCGGGAGGCACTTTTATGGAAATCACTCTAGGAGAAGCTACTAAACTCCTAGATAATATTATGGTTAACTATTCTCAATGGCACACCGAAAAATCTACTAGTAAAGAAGTTCATGCTATAGAAGAAATTAATGTTTTGAGTGGAAAGATGGATGAACTTATGAAATTGTTTGCTACTAAAAGTGCTCCTATTTATCCTAATGATATGCCTTTGTCTACTTTGGTTGAGAATAATATGAATCTATGGATGTGAACTTTGTTGGTAGGAATAATTTTTGTAACAACGCGTATAGAGGAAACTTTAATCCTAGGCCGTTTCCTAGTAATTCCTCTAATAATTATGGTAATTCCTACAAGAACTCTCATGGAAATTTTAATAAGATGCCCTCTGATTTGGAGTTTAGTGTTAAAGAATTTATGAATTCTCAAAAGAATTTCAATGCTTTGCTTGAAGAAAAAATACTTAAAGTTGATGAATTCGCTAGGAACATGGATATAATTTATCTTGATGTTGATTCTTTGAAAGTTAGATCTATTCCACCTAAGCATGATATCAATGAGTCTCTCAAATCCATGATAATGTCCATTGATGAGAGCAAAGAAAGAACCGCTAGATTGCGTGCTAAGAAAGATTGCTTTGTAAGAGCATGTTCTTCTAGTTTTCATGATAATAATGATGAAGATCTAAAAGTTATTGATGTGTCTCCTATTAAATCCTTGTTTTGTAATATGAATCTTAATAATGATGGGACTGGAAATGAGTCAACTTTAGTTAAAAGGCGTCCCAATGATTTGGAGTATTTTGATCTTGATGCTAAAATTGGTAAAAGTGGGATTCGAGAGATCAAAACTTTAAATAGCAATGAACCCACTACTTTGGATTTCAAGGAATTTAATTATGATAATTGTTCTTTAATAAATTGTATTTCCTTGTCGCAATCCGTGTTGAATTCTCCTCATGCTTATAACCAAAATAAAGCTTTTACTAAACATATCGTTGATGCTTTGATGCAATCTTATGAAGAAAAACTTGAATTAGAAGTTTCTATCCCTAGAAAACTTTATGATGAGTGGGAACCTACAATTAAAATTAAAATAAAAGATCATGAATGCTATGCTTTGTGTGATTTGGGTGCTATTGTTTCCACGATTCCAAACACTTTATGTGATATGCTAGGTTTCCGTGAATTTGATGATTGCTCTTTAAACTTGCACCTTGTGGATTCCACCATCAAGAAACCTATGGGAAGGATTATGATGTTCTTATTATTTAAAATAGGAATTATGTGCCCGTAGATTTTATCGTTGTTGATATAGATTGCAATCTTTCATGTCCTATTATTCTTGGTAGACCTTTCCTTAGAACGATTGGTGCAATTATTGATATGAAGGAAGGAAATATTAGATTCCAATTTACATTAAGGAAAGGCATGGAAAACTTTCCTAGAAATAAAATCAAATTACCTTATGAATTTATTATGAGAGCCACTTATGAAGTGAATGCCAAAGATGGCAATACTTAGATCTATTCTCGCTTTTATGCCTAGCTAGGGGTGTTAAACAATAGCGCTTGTTGGGAGCCAACCCAATTTTATTTTTGTTCCTTGCTTTATGCTCCTGTTTAGTAATAAATAACTCATATAGCGTAGAACCTATATGATCATCTTGGGTGAAAGTTAATTTGATCTTGCTGAAAAACAGAAACTTCTACGCGCACGAGAAAAAATCTAATAAATAACGGAAACGTGCTTTTGAGTTGGTTCTTTTTGAAGTAGATCATTAGACAAATTTTCCTAGGACTTCCTATTTTTGTAGGATTTTTAGAGTTCCATAATTATTAGAAAGTTACAGATTGCTACTGATTGTTCTGTTTTTGACACATTCTGTTTTTCGTGTGTTGTTTGCTTATTTTGATGAATCTATGGCTAGTATCGGGGGGGGGGGGGGTAAGAACCATATATAAGTTATAATACATTAGGTTTAACACCAATATAAATAAAGAATGAGTTCATTACAGTACCTTAAGTGGTGATTTTTCTTTCTTGCACTAATAGAGCTCATGAGATTTCCTGTTGAGTTTTCTGTTGTGAAGTTTTCATGTTTTGGGTAAAGATTTGATGGACTATGCAATAAGGAGTGGCAAGAGCCTAAGCTTTGGGATGGCCATGTAACCCCAAGATAATTCAAGGACAACCAAAAGCCTAAGCTTGGGGATGCCCCGGAAGGCATCCCCTCTTTCGTCTTCCTCTATCGGTAACTTTACTTGGAGCTATATTTTTATTTACCACATGATATGTGTTTTGCTTGGAGCGTCTTGTATGATATGAGTCTTTGTTTTTTATTTTACCACAATCATCCTTGCTGTACACACCTTTTGGGAGAGACACACATGATTCAGAATTTATTAGAATACTCTATGTGCTTCACTTATATCTTTTGTGCTAAACAGTTTTGCTCTAGTGCTTCACTTATATCTTTTAGAGCACGGTGGTGGTTTTATTTTGAAGAAATTATTGATATCTCATGCTTCACTTGTATTATTTTGAGAGTCTTTTAGAACAGCATGGTATTTTCTATGGTTATAAAATTGGTCCTAGAATGATGGGCATCCAAGTTGGGTATAATAAAAACTATCATATGAAGTTAATTGAATACTATGATCAACTTGATGCTTGATGATTGTTTTGAGATATGAGGATAGTAATATTAGAGTCATGCTAGTGGAGGAATTGTGAATTTGAGGAATACTTGTGTTGAAGTTTGTGATTCCCGTAGCATGCACGTATGGTGAACCGTTATGTGATGAAGTTGGAGCATGGTTTATTTTTTGATTGTCTTCCTTATGAGTGGCGGTCGGGGACGAGCGATGTTCTTTTCCTACCAATCTATCCCCCTAGGAGCATGGGCGTAGTACTTTGTTTCAACTTGTAGATTTTTGCAATAAGTATATGAGTTCTTTATGACTAATGTTGAATCCATGGATTATACGCACTCTCACCCTTCCACTATTGCTAGCCTCTCTTGTGGCGCGCAACTTTTGCCGGTACCATACACCCACCATATAACTTCCTCAAAACAGCCACCATACCTACCTATTGTGGCATTTCCATAGCCATTCTGAGATATATTGCCATGCAACTTTCCACCGTTCCGTTTATTATGACACGCTCCATCATTGTCATATTGCTTTTGCATGATCATGTAGTTGACATCGTATTTGTGGCAAGGCCACCTTGATAATTCTTTCATACATGTCAGTCTTGATTCATTGCATATCTTGGTACACCGCCGGAGGCATCCATATAGAGTCATATCTTGTTCTAAGTATTAAGTTGTAATTCTTGAGTTTTAGTAAATAAAAGTGTGATGATCTTCATTATTAGAGCATTGTCCCAAGTGAGGAAAGGATGAGGGAGACTATGATTCCCCCACAAGTCGGGATGAGACTCCGGACTTTATGAAAAATAAAAGAGGCCAAAGAAGCCCAAATAAAAAAGAGAGGCCAAAGAAGCCCACCAAAAAATGAGTGAAAATGAGAGAAGGGACAATGTTACTATCCTTTTTCCACACTTGTGCTTCAAAGTAGCAACATGATCTTCATGATAGAGAGTCTCCTATGTTGTCACTTTCATATACTAGTGGGAATTTTAAATTATAGAACTTGGCTTGTATATTCCAATGATGGGCTTCCTCAAAATGCCCTAGGTCTTCGTGAGCAAGCAAGTTGGATGCACACTGTCAGGACCCCGATCCTAAGTCACACCGATCTAGCATGTAACACCTCATATCACTTTGCGGCCTCACGCACGGTATTCCCACGGGTGTCGCCTTACCATGCCCGGGACCGTTTGCGCCTTTTGGCACACGTATATGATAGTGCCGCTAGCATCCATATGACAGAGAACCCGGGCTGACATGGCTAGTCGTGAACCCAAAATGGCACTAGCTTACAGGGACACGCACACATGACCCAGCAACGAACGTGTCGGTCATCAGCGAGTGAATCCGGGCTGTAGCAACTGGGCTAGCAGGACTTCAGTAAACTGGGCTGTAGCAGGCTAACATGACTCCGATAGACACTGTGTGACATTTCCCCGAAGGGACAGACACAGGAACGAACAAGGAAACATGTCGACCAGCCTAAGTGTTCTGGAGCAGTAGAAAGCTACCAGGGCTCAGTGGAAGCACTAGGAGACATTTCCCGGTAAGAGAGGCTACTAAAGATAAACAACTAGATAGTCAGATCCCACACATAGCAATACACATTACACGTACGCATAACATGCAAGTATATGTTGTACAACATGGCATCACAACATAACTCAACAACTCATATAGATAAGGCTGAAAGAGCCATCATAGCATTTATTACAAACAGGGGTCACATGACCCAACATTCAGAGCAGACAAGCAACAAGCGGAAGCATTACATGTCTAAGTACAGACATCTACAAATTAAAAAGGCAGAAGAGCCTGACTATCTACAACATCCTATCAAGATCGTAGCTGAGGTACAAGCTACTTGTCGAAGTCCATGTAAACTAGCAAGACCGAAGTCTCCGCTGCAAAAACATAAATAAAGCAACATGAGTACAAAGGTACTCAGCAAGACTTACATCAGATCCTATCATACATGCATTTGTATCAAGAGGGTAATGTGGGGTGTAGTTGCAGCAAGACAGTTTTGATTCAATGGCTATCCTGTTCTACGACTACGAGAAACTTCTTGAGGTGAGACAACGCACACGAGTCCACTAATCACCACACAATACACTACTATGGATTCAACCCCGTCTCCCTACGATAAGGCCATCCATAGCACTCACACTTAGCGTTTGGTGGCAGAACTATGAGGCTATGCTTCCAGCTGGCCAGATTTCTACCTGGATAGATTTCACTGAGGCTTTTCGCGAGCATCACATTCCTCAGGCCCTCATCGATCGCAAGAGAGAAGAGTCCTGTAGTTTCTCCCAGAGTAAGATGGCTGTTGATGCTTACTGTAGAGAGTTTGAGAACCTCGCCCGCTATGCCACAGAAGAAGTGTCCACGGACGCCAAGAAGCAGGCTAGGTTTTGGAAGGGTCTCAACCCCAAGTTGCGTCGTGATCTACACCTGCATCATTGTGATACATTCGAGGCCCTTGTGAACAAGGCCATTAATGTAGAGATAGCTCAGCTCACTTACGAGGAGTCTCGTAAGCACACCCGTGATTTGGGATCTTCCTCCGGTTCTTGTTCTCAGAAGCGCCAGATTTGGGTTCCAAACTCTGCTCTTCCTTCCGGATATTCACCGAGGCCATCTTATGTGGTGCCTCCCCCAGC
This sequence comes from Triticum aestivum, assembly GCF_018294505.1. Taxonomy (NCBI): domain Eukaryota; kingdom Viridiplantae; phylum Streptophyta; class Magnoliopsida; order Poales; family Poaceae; genus Triticum; species Triticum aestivum. The sequence goes on along the minus strand of NC_057804.1, from coordinate 574,326,487 downwards.
TCAGTCGTATGTTCCACCCAGGCCTACTGGTAGACCGCTTGTCAGTGCGGGTCCACGTCCAACTTCAGGGACTTGCTTCACATGTGGGAAGCCAAGACACTATGCACGTGACTGCTCTCAGACTAGTTATGCTCCACCCGAGCCCGAGAAGAATGTTGGCTGTGTTAATCCATCAAGCAAGACAATCAGTGCCAAGCTAGCTCGCACTAAATGTGGACGTGTGCACCATGTCTCAGCTAAAGATGCTCATGATGATATGGATCTAGTTCTTGGTACACTCCTTGTCAATTGTCATCCAACATCGGTTCTATTCGATACTAGAGCATCTCATTCCTTCATTTCTGAAAGCTATGCTAGCTTGCACAACATGTCATTTTGTGATATGCCCACTCCACTAGTCATCCAAACTCCAGGATCCAAATGGCGAACTTCTAGTGTAAGTCATGGTAATGAAATCCTTGTTGACAGACTTGTATTCCTTGCATCACTTATAGCCCTCAAGTCTACAGATATTAACATCATCTTGGGTATGGACTGGATGAAAGCTCATTATGCCAAGATTGATTGTTACACCAGATTCGTTCATCTCACACATCCATCTTGCAAGATAGTCACTGTCTCCACTAGAGTTGCAAAGCGTCAGCTCTATTCTCTTAATGCCAGCCCTCTTCCAGACCTTGAAGATATCCCGGTATTCCGTGACTTTCCGGATGTCTTTCCAGAGGAACTGCCAGGTGTTCCACCTGACAGAGATGTAGAGTTTGTCATAGATCTTATCCCAGGAACCGCTCCAATCTCTAGGAGACCTTACAAAATGGCACCCTTAGAACTAGCTGAGCTTAAGAAACAACTTGATGAGTCCTTGCAAAAGGATTTCATCCGTCCTAGTTCTTCTCCTTGGGCTTGCCCCGTCCTCTTCATCAAGAAGAAGGATGGTACGGACCGGATGGTTGTGAATTATCATCCCGTTAATTTGGTCACGATAAAGAACAAATATCCGCTCCCCAGGATCAACGACCTTTATGATCAGCTCGCTGGATCCTCAGTCTTCTCCAAGATGGATTTGAGGTTAGGCTACCACCAAATCAAGATCAGAAATGGGGACATTCCTAAGACGGCTTTTGTCACTCGTTATGGCCAGTATGAGTACACCGTCATGTCCTTCGGTCTAACCAACGCTCCAGCTACATTCTCCCGCTTGATAAACTCGATCTTCATGGAGTACTTAGATAAATTCATCATGGTTTACCTCGATGATATTCTTATTTACTCGAAGAACGAGGAAGAGCATGCCGAACATCTTAGAGTTGTGTTAGAGAAACTCAGAGAGCACCGCCTTTATGCCAAGTTCTCCAAGTGTGAATTTTGGTTGCCAGAAATGACCTATCCAGGACACGGGATCTCTGGTAAGGGCATTGCTGTCAACCCCGAGAGAGTTAAGGCCATTCTTGATTGGACTCCACCTGAAACCATTAAAAAAGTTAGGAGTTTCCTTGGTCTAGCCAGTTATTGTTTCGTAGAGAACTTCTCCAAAGTAGCCAAACCCCTCACGGAACTTCTCAAGAAAGATAAAAAGTTTGAGTGGTCCCCACAGTGTGAGTACAGTTTTCAGGAACTGAAAAGACGCCTGACTTTTGCTCCCATACTTGTGCCACCGGATTTCACTAAGGACTTTGTTATCTACTGCGACGCCTCACGACAGGGACTAGGCTGCATTCTTATGCATGATCTTCATGTGATTGCCTATGCATCTCGACAGTTGCATCCACATGAGGATAATTATCCTACACATGATCTAGAGCTTGCAGCCGAGTATATGTACTCAAGACCTGGCGACATTACCTTCTTGGTAAACGTTGCGAGATCTACACCGATCACTAGAGTCTCAAGTATATCTTCACCCAACTAGATTTGAACCTTAGCAAAGACGCTGGTTGGAAGTGATCTCAGATTATGATCTAGGGATTACTTACACTCCAGGCAAAGCCAATGTCATGGCTGATGTGCTAAGTCGTAAATCCTATTGCAACAATCTCATGTTGCAGCAAGGCCAACCACTTCTCCATGAGGAATTTTGTAAGCTTAACCTTCACATGTCTCCTCACGGATTCCTTTCTACCTTGGTGGCGAAACCTGATCTTGAGGATCGGATTGTCGCTGCTCAAAAGCAAGACACAAGAATTTCTCGGATCAAGAGAAACGTTAAGAAGGGAGTTGTTGGATGTTTCTCTATGGATGATCGAGGTGTTGTTTTCTTTGAGAATCACTTGGTGGTTCCCAAGAATCAACATCTGCGACAGTTGATTCTTAAGGAGGCGCATGAATCCCCTCTCACGATTCATCCCGGTAGTACTAAGATGTATCAGGACCTGCGCCAGAGGTTCTGGTGGACTAGGATGAAGAGAGAGATCGCTCAGTTCATTGCTAACTGTGATGTTTGTCATTGCGTTAAGGCAGAGCATCAAAGGCCTGCTGGCACCCTTCAGCCTTTAGCTATTCCTGAGTGGAAATGGGATAAAGTAGGTATGGATTTCATCACCGGCTTTCCCAGGACCAAGAGAGGGAATAATGCTATCTTCGTAGTCATTGATCGTCTCTCCAAAGTGGCGCACTTCCTACCTGTTCGAGAGAGTATCACCACTAGTCAGCTCGCTGACTTATATATTTCTCGAATAGTATCACTTCATGGTGTTCCACTAGAGATCAATTCAGACCGTGACAGTCTTTTCACTTCTCATTTCTAGGAGAGTTTCCAAACTGCCATGGGAACCCATCTTTCCTTCAGTACCGCTTTCCACCCTCAGTCGAGTGGTCAGGTGGAAAGGGTCAATCAAATTCTTGAAGACATGCTTAGAGCTTGCGTTATCTCTTTTGATATGGATTGGGAGAAACGTCTTCCTTTCGCTGAGTTTGCTTATAACAATAGCTATCAATCCAGTCTCAAGAAAGCTCCTTTTGAGATTCTCCATGGAAGAAGATGTCGAACACCTTGGAACTGGTCAGAAACCGGGGAAAGACAATTCTTGGGACCAAACATGATCCAGGAGGCAGAAGAGCAAGTTCGCATCATCTTGAAAACTTGAAAACAGCCCAGTCTCGTCAAAATAGCTAGTATGATCGTCATCATAAGGATATGACTTATGAAATTGGCGACAAAGCTTACCTTCGGGTTACTACTTTGAAGGGTACCCATCGTTTTGGTATCAAGGGCAAGTTGGCTCCTTGTTACATTGGTCCCTTTCGCATTCTCGCTAAACAAGGAGAGGTTTCCTACCAGTTGGAACTACCCCCACATCTTTCTCGAGTTCATGATGTCTTCCACGTCTCTCAACTCAGGCGTTGCTTCTCGGATCCTATCCGCAGAGTGGACCAGGAAACACTTGATCTCCAAGATAACCTCACATACCGAGAGTACCCGGTTCGCATTCTTGATCAAGCAGAGCGTGTCACTCGATGTCATATCATCAAGTTTCTCAAGGTTCAGTGGTCTCATCATTCTGAGAGAGAAGCTACTTGGGAGCGAGAAGATCGTCTTCGACTGAAGTACCCCACTTTCAAGTGGGGGCGAGTTGTCACTTCCCTAGTTCTGGTATGCTCGAAGCTAGCTAGTCATGTGTGCATCATGTTTAAATTCCATTTAATTTTGAAATGGGGAATTGTGAAACCCTCAGAATCATTTCTGGAAATGACCCAAATAAAAATTGCTCCAAAAAGGTCCAAGAAAATGTTCATGTTGCTCTTTGAAAATATTGGACAGAGATAAAAATCAAACCAATATTTTTAGGAGCTCATAAGTATTTATTTTGGGCATTTGGAATTAATGCAATAAATATTTGCTTTGGATAAATATTGTTATATATATAAAATATTGTCCAGAAATTATGCCATTTGTTGAGGAGCTCTGGAATAATACACTAGCCCCTACAAAAAATTGGCATAATAAAATAAATTGGTTTAGTATTATTATTAAATCAAAACAAATGTCAGAAAATAGAAAAGAAAAACAAATAAAGGAGGAACTACCTGGCGATTACCTCCCTGTGCAGCTTGGCCCGGCCCAGCAGCCCAGCAGGCGGCCATCCCAACAGCGAGGAGCTTCTTCAAGCTCCTGCCAGTAGGAGTAGCTGTGTGGCCGGCATGCCACAGCCGCGCCACCACCTCCTCCCTGCCTACCTGTCCTCCTCCTTGTCGCTCTGGATGCCCCGGACGACGCCACGCGCCGTCCCGCGTCTCTCTCACTCTCTCTCGTTCTCCCTCCTCCCCTGTTTCTCTCCCTCACCTCGCGGCCGAGCGCTGCCATCGCCACCGTCCATCGTTGGCGTAGCCACCGCCTCCCCCTCGCCTCTCCGACACGTGCAGGAGCTCCGCCACCTCGCTCTGAAGCTCTCCACCGAGCAACACAAGCCGGAGCACCCCGTGGAGCCGTCGCCGTCGCCATCTTTGCCTCCGGTCACTGGAGATCGTCTTCACTGCCCCGCCCTCTTTAGCGTGTCCCCGAGCTCGCCGACAAGCACGTCGAGTCCGCTATGAGCTTCTGCTCCGTCCCCCTCTCCCCACTCCTCCGTTCTTGCACCGTAGCCCCCCTTCCCCCACCATGGCCATAGCTCCTCACCGCCGTCCATGTCGCTGCCATCGCCCTGGCCACCGCAGCTCGCAACCAAGCGCGTCACCGTGCTCCTTGTGCCACGAGGGTGCCGCAGAGCCCCTTGGGTGGCCTCCCCGTGCCCCACAGCCCGCTCCCGCTCAAAGCCGTGCTCCGGGCGCCGCCGCAAGCTCTGCTCCAGCGAGCTTCGGCACCCCCACGGTCTCCCGCGTGTTCCACTGGATGCACGCGAGCCTGGGCTCCTCGCAGATGGTCTCCGCCGCCCGAATGGTCACCGGAGCGACAATCCCGAACCCCTCCGCCGTGTTCGGCCTCGCCGGCGGCTAAACGCCGGCGGGTTTGACCGCTTTGACCCAGCCGGCCTGGCAGGTGGGCCCCGTTTTCAGGCGTCGGTGTACAAAAAGAGGGGTACACTTTTTTGTACCCCTATAACTGTGCATGGGTAGTCCGAGCCACGGACGCCACCGCGCCAGGCAAGGCAAGGGAGGTACGCCAAGGTAAGGCCGGAGACCACAAAGAGCAAAAGGGACGAAGCGGACTCCCCCGGCAAGATCCTTGTCGGGGGGCGGTTTTAGCGAACCCGGCAAGGCCCTTGCCGTGGCAGCTTGCCCCACACCTATGGAGCGAATCACCCTTGAGTCCACTGCCCCCAAGGGGCAAGGATTCGGGAGATATCCCCGTGGTGGCATGCAGATCTTTGTGAAGACATTCAAGATCAAATACACACTATAGAAGATGACGACCCCTGGCGGGATCCCAGCTAAGGAGGACCACACGGCCCCCGGCAGGAGCCTTGCCGGGGAAGATAGCAGGCGCCACGGCAAGACCCTTGCCGGGGCCCCGGCAAGACCCTTGCCGGGGCTACGGCGAGGCCCTTGCTAAAGACACCCGTAGGGCCACCATCAGGCACACGCCAATTCCAACCTCCACCGCTGTTCGCATGCGGCTGCTGACCCAACCAGTTGGTCAAGCACCTGCGTGGCGGCAAGCAGATCTTCATGGAGGCCCACCGCTGCGCCACCTCAGCTACCTGCCTGCCTACATGGCACCATGGGCACCACTGGCCAGGGCGCGTGTCGATGCGAAAGGGATCAGCGACGGACAAGACTGGGCTGTCCCCCGTCCCCAATAAAGTAGGGACACCTAAGCACGACGCATTAAATGCACCTTGTCATGTAATGCGAGGGATAAACTTGTATCACTGTGCCCTTTCCACCTCGTGTGTGCCACTGTGGCGACCCCTTTCCCTATAAAAGGAGGCCCAGGGCGACCAGGAGGGGGATTCGGCTTTTTGGAGCTCCTCATGCCCCATTGCTAGCTCAGGAACACAGATAAACAAATCACCAAGACAGGAGTAGGGTTTTACGCATCCTCGCGGCCCGAACCTGGATAAAGAACTCGTGTGCTACCTGTTTGATCCGCCCTTCTCACAACTCCGCGCCTCGCAACCGTAGTAGGGATTCTCGTGATCCCATAGGTGTCGTCCTCGCACTGACATCTGTGGCGCACTAGGTAGGGGAAACAGTTGTGAGAATCGGCTCTAGCAGTTAGTTCGACACTTCTTCATCGTCATGGCGCCCAAGAAGAAGATGATGGTGGCGGTTGGCCCGTCGGGAGCCGGACATCCCGTCCCGACACCAACACCGTCCCAGCAGCCGAAGTTTGGGAGGCGGCGATGTTCGTGCGCCTGGTAACGGGAAGCATGCTGCCAAATCCAAAGATGGAGCCAGGCCCTCCGCGGGTGGCGCGGGGGCTTCCAGGATCGCCGCCACCCCGCCCGAAGGTGACGTGAGGGCTTCCAAGACTCCCACGTTGACACCGACGGCGCGCTCTTCTCAAGCGGCACGCGACGAACGGCGTGATCACGCCGAGGACCCCGGGCATCGCCGCAGAAAGAGCCCCGAGCGCCACTCCCGGGATTTAGAAGACCTGCCTGCTCACCGAGGTGCTGGTGAAGATGGCATGCGACCGCGGGGTCATGATAGAACTCCTTCTGACATAGTCAGAAGTCGAAGCGCATCGCGATCCATGCAGGTTTCGCTGCCACCAACACCAGTAGAAGCCCTGGCACGCACGCAATTGCTCCTCGATTTCCCTCCCATCACGGGGAAACTCGACGAATGGAGAGCCACTATCCGAAGTCTTGTTGCGATGGCCAACAAAGACGAACCGAGCCCGGTGGAGCCCCCGGGTCGACGCTCCGACGGAGTCCCATGCACCAGTGGCAGAAGAGCCGGCGGCGCCGCGACCACGGTGCACTCGCCTCCTCCTCGCCCGGTACCTCGGATGCCAGCCTGTCGCGACGTCACGGGCGACGAGATCTCCGTAGCATCATCCGACACGCGGGCCCACAGTGACCAGCGTCAAGTTCTTCGGGAACGAGAACATGAAGACGCTCGAACCACTATCGAGCGCCGGCGCGGGGTGCGCCACCAATCAGACAGGCGAGCAGGGCCTGCTGTGAGCCACCCGGCACCGGGGAGCCCTAGAGGCCTACCTTACGAGGTAGGCTGTCCGGCTTTTACCCGTGAGCTGCGGCAGTTCCAGTGGCCCACTCACCGTACCTTCAAACCTGATGTGGGCGAAAAGTACAGTGGCAAGACCCATCCGTCCGAGTTCCTCAGCGTCTATGCCATCACGATGCAAGCTGCTGGAGCCCGCGACGATAAGGTGCTTGCGAATTACTTTCCGTTGGCTCTTAAACACAATGCCATGTCATGGTTGATGCAATTGCCGATAGACTCTATCTCCTCCTGGTCGGATTTGTGCCATGAGTTCGTGGGCGCCTTTACTGGAGGCCACCAAGCCCATGGCCAAGCAAGCGACCTGCACGTCAGTCCCCAGAAGGGAGGCGAGAGTCTCCGCAAGTATATTCAGAGGTTCAGCCGGGTACAGTACAATATTCCTGATGTTCACCCTGCCGCCATCATCAGCGCGTTCCACTAGAACGTGCGTAACCGCAAGATGCGCGAAGAGCTGGCAATGAACAAGGTGAGGGATGTGGCAGAACTCTATGTTCTTGCTGACAAATGTGCCCGAGCCGAAGAGGGAAGGAAGTACCCCGGCAAAGATGTCGGCGTGGAAACCGACTCCTCAGATGAGGATACTACCGTCCCGGCGAAGAAAGGCCGGCACCGCAACAGGAAGCACAAAGGAAAAGCTGTGCTTGCCATCGAGGGATCCGAAGACGCCGGCTCCACCAAGAAAACCAAGGCATATGACCTCGGCAAGGAGGTTGCCGGGTGTGTCGCATGCGAGGCCTTGGCGGCTGCCGAGAAGCCGGGAAACTCCGACAAGCGATACTGCAAGATCCATCGCACAAAGGGCCATGCTCTCCAGGACTGCCGATAGGTTGAGCTCCTCGCTGAGAAGCAGAGGGCTGAGTATGAGAGGCGGGACAAGGAGAAGGGCCCAGATGGTGCTGAGGGGTCCGACAAGAAGCGTGACGGCCAGGCGGGCCGTTGCGACAAGGATAAGCAATAGGAGAGGCCCACCCGGGGCCGTGACAGAAAGCCAGAAGGCGACGATCACGAAGAGGACGACGAATCCGGCGACCAAGAGTTTCAGAAAGCTACAGAGGCCATGTGCATCGACGGCGGCGCCTCGCTGCATACTTCTCACCACCGGTTTAAACAGTGGGCGCGAGAGATTACAGCGGCAGAGCCGTCGTTTGATGCCCAAAGGCCGCTGAAGTGGTCCAGCACACCTATCATTTTCGACACTGAGGACCACCCTGATCGCACTACTGCGGTCGAGTGCTTGCCATTGTTGGTTTCACCAACAATACGTAACCTCAAGTTGACGAAGATGCTAGTCGATGGCAGGGCCGGTCTGAACTTGATCTCGCCTGCCGTGATCGAGAAACTGCAGTCCTGATGGAGACCTTGAAGAGACGGGCACGTTTCAGGGGGTCAACCCGGGAAGAAGCCAACGCAAGGGAAAGGCCACGCTGCCCGTGACTTTTGGAAGCGACCTGAACTTCAGGACGGAGAGGATCGTGTTCGATGTTGCCAGGATCCCCTTGCCCTACAACGGGATCCTTGGCCGCCCAACACTAGCCAAGTTCATGGCGGCGTCACACTATGCCTACAACACCCTAAAGATGCCTGGACCTATGACGATCATCACCATCCCCTCCGACAAGAAAGATGCGTTGGTTTGCGCTGACCAACTATACCAGCAAGCAGTTGCAGCAGCTGCCACCGCTAGGGCACTTGCTCCTGCCGCCGGGACCCCGGGAGGGAAGAAGAACAAGAAGACCGGTGAGACCTCGGACACCCACTCCGTCAAGCGCACCTCTTAGGAGTGTAGCGCTGTCGTCGAGGACGTGCCAGAGAACTCCACCGACGGGAACAAGAAGCCCATGGCCATATCACCAGGAACCAAGAAGGTCTCTGTCAATAAGGACGACACGGGAGGAGCTTTTACCATAAGCTCCACCCTTGACGGCAAATAGGAAGACGCGCTCGTCACCTTCCTGCGGGCGAATGTCGATGTGTTTGCATGGCAAGCCTCCGACATCCCCGGTGTTCCCAGGGAGGTGATTAAGCACCACCTTGTTGTCTATCCTCATGCACGGCCCATCAAGCATAAGGTCAGAAAGCAAGCTTTGGAACGACAAGAGTTCATTACTGAAGAGATCCGGAAACTAGAAGCAGCGGGTTTGGTGAGGGGAGTGCTCCATCCAACGTGGTTGGCCAATCCGGTCATGGTGCGCAAGGCAAATGGGAAGTGGAGACTGTGTATTGATTACACAGATATCAATAAGGCTTGCCCTAAGGACCCCTTCCCGTTGCCGCGTATCGACCAGATTGTTGACTCCACGGCTGGGTGTGATCTGATGTCATTCCTCGACGCCTACTCTGGCTACCACCAGATCTTCATGACAAGAGAAGACGAAGAGAAAAAAGCATTCATCACCCCATGTGGTACGTATTGTTTCATGCGGATGCCTTTCGGGTTGAAGAGTGCTGGCTCGACGTTTGCAAGGGCGGTCCAGATTGGTTTTGCACCCCAGCTCCATAGAAATATGGAGGCTTATATGGATGACATAGTGGTCAAAACCAAGGATAGGGCAACCCTGATACCAGATTTGCAAGAAACATTTGCAAACCTGCGCAAGATCAATCTCAAGCTGAACCCTGAGAAGTGCGTCTTTGGCGTCCCGTCCGGCAAGCTTCTCGGGTTCTTGGTGTCACAATATGGGATAGAGGCCAACCCGGACAAAATCAAAGCTATAGAGCAGATTGAAGCACCCAAGCGAATCAAGGATGTGCGTCGGCTTGCTGGTTGCGTCGCCACCATGGACAGGTTCATTTCCAAGTCTGCCGAGCGCGCCCTTCCCTTTTTCAAGATCCTGAAAAAGGCGGGCCCGATGGAGTGGACGCCAGAAGCCAAACCAGCATTGCAAGGTTTGAAGAAGTACCTCTCCTCCACACCAATACTAGTCGCGCCTAGGCCACAGGAGTCGTTGCTGCTATACCTGGCGGCAACAGACCAGGTGGTCAGCGCCGCGCTGGTGGCACAGAGAGAGGTCAACGACAATGATATGGCAGCGGTAGAGCCCGGCACCACCAATGCAGAGACGACACAGCCAGTTGACGTGCCGCCGAAGAAGAAAATGGTGCAGCACCCGGTCTACTTTGTTAGTTCCCTCCTGCAGGGGGCTAGATCGAGGTACTTCGGCATGCAGAAATTGCTCTTCGGCCTTCTTATGGCCTCGAGGAAGTTGCGCCACTACTTCCAGGCACACGAAATCACTGCCGTCACTCGCTTCCCTCTGCAGCAGATATTGCACAATCCGGACGCAATGGGAAGGATGGTGGAATGGGCACTGGAGCTGTCCAGCTTTGGCCTCAAGTTTGAAAGTACCTCGACAATTCAGAGTCGAGTCCTAGCGGAGTTCATTGCAGAATGGACCGCAACGCCTGACGAAGAAGCTCAAGAGACTGCTCTCCCCGGCAAGGAAACAAGTTGTGATTGGATCGTGTACTTTGATGGAGCTTTCTCTTTACAAGGCGTCGGGGCTGGCATACTACTTGTCGCGCCCACTGGAGAGCACCTCAAGTACGTGATCCAGATGCACTTCGCCAGGGAGGTGTCAACCAACAATACGGCAGAGTATGAAGGGCTGCTTGCCGGTCTTAGAATCGCGGCGGACCTCGTAATCAAGAAACTCATCATCAGGGGGGACTCGCAGCTCGTCGTCAAGCAAGTCAACAAGGATTCCCAGAGCCCATTAATGAAGGCCTACGTCGATGAAGTGAGAAAGCTGGAAGAGCGTTTCGACGGTATACAGGCTGAACACGTTCCCCGAGCGGAGAACGATATTGCCGATTACCTGTCCAAACGCGCTGCCCTCAAGCTACATGTGGAACCAGGTACCTTTGTGCTTCAGCTAACTCAGCCATCCGTTGATCCATCAACAAAGCAGAATAAGAGGAGGAAATCAGGGCCTGGCAAGTATTTCCTCGCCGAGCTCCCCGGAGCAGCCGGCAAGGATGTTGCCGAGGATACTGAGCCCGCCATGGGACGACTAGCTCTGGCGGAGCGTCAAGCTCTCGCCGTCGAGACAGCCGCTCCTATGGCGGAGGAAATGCCTTTAGCCCTCGCCGTGGAGCCCCAGGCTCCAGCATGGGCACATCATACCGTCTGATTCCTCCAAACAGGGGAACTTCCTAAGGAACAGGAAGAAGCAGAGAAAGTAGCCCGTCGCTCTACCATGTACCAGTTCGTCGATGACGTCCTGTACAGAAAGAGGCTGAATGGTGTGAAATTGAAGTGTATCCCTCGAGAGGAAGGACTGGAGCTGTTGGCGGAGATATATGGAGGCATCTGTGGATCCCACATTGGGTCAAGGGCCCTTGCCGGCAAGGCATTCTGGCAAGGCTTCTTCTGGCCCACCGCCCTCTAGGATGCAATGACACTAGTCACCAGGTGTGAAGCATGTCAGTTCCATTCAAAGAAGCTCCGTCAGCCAGCCCAAGCTCTTTAAACCATTCCTCTCTCCTAGCCCTTCTCGGTCTGGGGGCTCGACATAATGGGCCCTTTCCCCCGCGTTGTCGAGGCTTTGAGTACTTGTACGTCGCAATCGACAAGTTCACAAAGTGGCCAGAGGTGGAGGCAGTAAGGAAGGTCACAGCCCAATCAGTCGTCAAGTTCTTCAAGGGACGAGTGTGCCGTTTTGGCGTACCTAACAGGGTTATCACCGACAACGACACCCAGTTCACGAGCCACACCTTCATGCAATATATCCAAGACCTCGGCAGCAGAGTCTGTTTTGCTTCCGTTGCTGACCCGCGAAGCAATGGTCAAGCTGAGAGGGCAAATGCTGAAGTACTGCGAGGCTTGAGGACTAAGACCTTTGACAGGCTGCATAAGAGTGGAAGGCACTGGATTGATGAGTTGCCGACGGTTCTTTGGTCTATCAGGACGACGCCAAATCGAGCCACCAGCCAGACACCTTTTGCCCTGGTATACGGGGCGGAAGCAGTTCTCCCCACTAAACTCATATACGGGTCACCTCGAGTGCTCGCTTATGACGAGTTTGAGCAAGAGCAACTGCGGCAAGATGACGTAGTGCTCCTTGAGGAAGATCGTCTTCGGGCGGCTGTAAGAGCAGCATGCTACCAGCAAGCCTTGCGCCGCTACCATAGCCGCAAGGTCCATGCCCGGAGCCTTGAGGAAGGCTACCTTGTCCTTCGGCGCTCTTCAATCGGCCAAGAATTCCAACAAGTTGACGCCAAAGTGGGAAGGCCCTTATCGGGTAATACAAGTCACCAGGCCCGGCGCAGTCCGCCTGGAGACCGAAGATGCTGTTCCGGTGAGTAACTCCTGGAACATTGAGCATCTTCGCAAGTTTTACCCGTGAGGCACGGCTTGCCGGGCCCCCGGGCAAGCCACCTTTTGTACAAGCATTGCCGATGATGCATGTAACCCTTTGTACAAAGCCAGGCGTAGACCCTGAGCATAAATAAATGAAGCGCTGGCGCCCTAAGTTATAGCATGCATGCTAGGTCAAGTCTCGTCCTTGGTTAGGGTTGATAGTGCCTAGCGGCGACTAACCCCTAGCTTAGAGGTCGAGTGTGCGTCTCTTTGCCGATCTTTTGTCTTCTTTGGTTCGCAGGACTCACAGATATCCTTGTCGGATCACTTGGGGACGAGAAAGAAAAGAGGAACAGACTAGCATCTAAACCCCGGCAAGCCAGTATTGCCGGGGGCTGCGAGTACAAAGATTTGCCCACAGCAAACAAGCGTTGCCGGGGGCTACAGCTTCAGATAAGTTCTTCATCCCTTATCATGCATTCCCCTATGGACTGAGGGATGTGAATCCTCGTTTTTTCCCAAAGCTACCGTGCTCCCCTAAAAACTCTAGGCCCTAGGGCTCATTCCTGGGGCCAGGTTTGGTCGTAGTCGCGGCAGCAAAAGAATGAAACGAGGAGCCTGAACCCACCTCATCCCTGCCTCCGCCGAAACCGTGAGAAAGGTCGAGCGAAGTGGGAAGACGGCAGGGCCTGTTGCCGGGAAAGGAAATGTTTTTCTTAAGGATATCAAGGATTTATTCCTCATCGTGGGTTCTACCCGCAAACAAATGACCCGGCAAGCATCCCCTTTTGATTAAAAACATTCCACTCAGGTACGGCCCATAGGGAATGAATAACATGAATGGTGGGATTACAAGTTTTAAATTCAGCTAGAGCCTAAAGGCTTACAAACTAAAAAGAGGTAAGGTGCCCGTAATCCCTTTCTTGTCCCTCTCCTCAGGAGGCAGGTCAAAGAGGCGAAAAGGGCAAAAGGGAGCGCCTACGCAAGCTACGGGTGGCAGGAGGCACCAAGAGAACATCTCGGTGACCGTCCGAAGGCTAGATGGTGCTGGCAGCACCGGAAGCAGAGCTCGAAGACGAGGCGGCAGGACGTCAGCACGCGTCGAAGGCGTCGGTGCCCGCGCACTCCGATTTGACGGCCTTGCCGCCCGCCCTCTTCCTCTTCCGCAGCCTCCCAACGCCAGCCGCCCAAGGTGACGACCCCGAGAAGTTCAGGAAGCCGGCGACACGGATGATGGGATCGCCGGTGCCGCACGGAGCGACGCCTGACACCTAGTCGGACCCGTCATCCTGCCGCCCGCTACCCTCGTCGTCGCTGCCGCTGTCCTCCTCATCACTCCCGCCCGAGGAGGAGTCTTCGCTATCGGAAGAGCTCTCCATGCAGCACCTTGCCCGACTCCCGAAACACCCAAAGACCTTGACGGAGAGGAGGCCGCCCTCCATCAGCTTGAAATGGAGGGTAAGTCCCGCCGTCAAGCGGTGGATATGAGCGAACGTCTTCCACCCTCAGCCAAGATACATCACGTGAGGGGCTGGGAAGTCGACGCGAGCTCGCGTACCGCTGATCCAACAGCCCCTCATGTGCAACTGCAAGGACTCTGGCGGATCCAGCTCCATCTCGCTCACGAACGGAGTCGGGAGACGAAGACGACGGCGGGGCGACCGGCACATCCTGACGAAGAACTCGCAAGGGTCATCTCTAACATGGCCCTCCATGGGGGGAGGGACTACTGGCGGAGGCGGGACCGGCGCGCCGCCCCGTTCTCCTCTTCCCTGAGCGCCTCGACCTCACCCGCGGTCTTGCCCGTGGCCTCGCCCCCTCCCCCTTCCCCTCGCGTCTGGCTCTGCCACCACGGGTAAAGGGGAAGGGAGGGCACGTTGTCGAGCAGCGACCCTCGCCGCCACCGTTGAAGAGCCAGGATCCCCTCTCTCCATGGCGGATGGGGGGGGAGCAGAAGAGCAGAAGCTGAAGAAAAAAGAAGACGGAAGAGTGCGGGACTCCATTTCCTCCCCCCGGCTCTTTATAAAGAGCCAGGATGGGGGCTCAGCAACCCCACTAAGCCAATCAAGACACGGAAGGCGCAGGGAACTGGGACAAACTCGCTGCCCCGGCCAGTGACAGCCTGGTTCCCCACCTCCACCGTTCGCCACCCTAAGCGCGTGAGAACCACGTGGCGGGCATGCAGGACCGAGGCGACGGGTGAGGTGACCTCTCCCCACCCCGTGATCATGGGGGGGGGGGTGGGCGCCTTGAAGACCACGCCCCAGCCCCGTTCAGTAAATGGGCCGAGCCTCCACGTCTCCCTCCGTTTATGGGGAAGGTGCGAACCGCCCCCTTTTACTGCGACGTGACGCATCCGCGCAGAGCTCAGCCCCACGCATGCCGCCCACGTCACACGCGCCTCCCCACGCCGAGCCACACGCGGGAGGCATGGGAAGCGCGGCGCGCGAAGGAACTTACCGCGGTAAAAACTACCCCGCCTGCCCGCGCATCGTTTTTGGGCCTAGCCCAACGACGAGATTATGCTCGCATGTGGACCAGGACCGGGGGCTCTTGTCGGTGTACAAAAAGAGGGGTACACTTTTTTGTACCCCTATAACTGTGCACGGGCAGTCTGAGCCGCGGACGCCACCGCGCCAAGCAAGGCAAGGGAGGTAAGCCAAGGTAAGGCCGAAGACCACAAAGAGCAAAAGGGACGAAGCGGACTCCCCCGGCAAGATCCTTGCCGGGGGGCGGTTTTAGCGAACCCGGCAAGGCCCTTGCCGTGGTAGCTCGCCCCACACCTACGGAGCGAATCACCCTTGAGTCCACTGCCCCCATGGGGCAAGGATTCGGGAGATATCCCCGTGGTGGCATGCAGATCTTTGTGAAGACATTCAAGATCAAATACACACTATAGAAGATGACGACCCCTGGCGGGATCCCAGCCAAGGAGGACCACAAGGCCCCCGGCAGGAGCCTTGCCGAGGAAGATAGCAGGCGCCCCGGCAAGACCCTTGTCGGGGCTACGGCGAGGCCCTTGCTAAAGACACCCGTAGGGCCACCATCAGGTCCATGCCAATTCCAACCTCCACCGCCGTTCACATGCGGCTGCTGACCCAACCAGTTGGGCAAGCACCTGCATGGTGGCAAGAAGATCTTCATGGAGGCCCACCGCTGCGCCACCTCAGCTACCTGCCTGCCTACATGGCACCACAGGCACCACTGGCCAGGGCGCGTGTCGATGCGAAAGGGATCGGCGACGGACAAGACTGGGCTCTCCCCCGTCCCCGATAAAGTAGGGACACCTAAGCACGACGCATTAAATGTGCCTTGTCATGTAATGCGAGGGATAAAATCGTATCACTGTGCCCTTTCCACCTCGTGTGTGCCACTGTGGCGACCCCTTTCCCTATAAAAGGAGGCCCAGGGCGACCAGGAGGGGGATTCGGCTTTTTGGAGCTCCTCACGCCCCATTGCTAGCTCAGGAACACAGATAAACAAATCACCAAGACAGGGTTAGGGTTTTACGCATCCTCTCGGCCCGAACCTGGATAAAGAACCCGTGTACTACCTGTTTGATCCGCCCTTCTCACAACTCCGCGCCTCACAACCGTAGTAGGGATTCTCATGATCCCATTGGTGTCGTCCTCGCACCGACATTAGGTGATTAGTTTAGTGCTAATCACCACCTAACCTAACCCCTGACACTGACCAGTGGGCCCTGGTGCCCTAATTTCTTAATTAGGTTTAAAAGTAACCCCTGTTTAACCCCGTGTCACTGACGTGTGGACCCCACATGTCAGGTATGACCCTGGTCAGCCCCGGTTGACCTGCTGACGTCATGTTGTCATCATGCTGACGTAGTTATTCCTTTTCTGGATTTAAATTAAATCAGGAAATTCTAGAAAATGATTTAAATTTCAAAAAATCATAGAAATTCAACCGTAGCTCAGATTGAAATAATTTATATATGAAAAATTATTAGAAAAATGCAATCTATCCATATGTTCCAGTTTCATGCATGACAAACCAACTTATACCTGCTGAATTGGTGAAAACATGTAAATGGCATTCATAAGAGCTTAATTTGGAGTTGCCTTTGAACCCTTGGTTCAAACAGACTTCATTCAAATAGAATGCTAGATGCATTAGCACAAACAGCATCACATCTACATGCCATGATCATTCATCATATTGTTTCATATGCTTGTGTTTTGATTGTCGACACCGTTCCTTCTTGATAGGTCCTACTCCGAGAGTGTTCCAGAGTACCCGTCTGAGGAGCAATGCCACCCTTGTTGATCTACCAGGCAAGCAAACCCCTTTGTTCATTCTGATACAATCCTACTCTCTCGCTCCTGCCCTCTTTTATTGCATTAGGACAACCACAGTTCAACTGCTACTTTATGCTATGGTAGTTGAACCCATTCCTCTGCATGACCTGTCATTGCCACAGTAAATAGTTGAAACCCAGTAGCATGTGTAGGAGTTGATTAAAGCCATTGTTGTGTTCCTACCATGCCATGCCTGCTATTGCTTAGAGTGTGTCAGGTCTGATTCATTGGGAATGAATTGGAGTGCAGTGTTTGATGTTCTGATGCTTAGAGTGAAGTGTGTGAACACGATTTGGTAAAGGTAGCGGTGAGAGGCCATGTAGGAGTACATAGTGGGTTGTCTCACTGGAACCGTCCTTAAGCACTGAGTTCTATGTATGTTGTCCAATGACTCGATACTACCACACATTGGGTCCGGGCGCTCCAAGCCCTCTCGACTTATTAACCAAGTTGATCTCTGTCCAGGAGTTGCAACTAGTTTCTGGTGTTTGTAGGTAGTGCTATTTTTCTACCAAGTGGCACCCGACAGGGTGGGCTTGGGACAGACTAGGCACAGGTGGCACGGTGTACCAAGTGGCACCCGGATGGTGGGCTTGGGAACCCTGCTCACATCATTTGGGGCCTTGAGCGACACCCCGGCCGGATCTCCTTGCGGATGGAACCCGAATAGGTGATAAACCTGGACTTGAGTCTTGTGTGGTTAGTCAGGTCGTGGCTGACACCCTCGCCAGGCTTCCGCTTGAAGGTTGCCGAGATACATGACGTGTACATGGCGGTAAGTGGCGAGAGCGTGTGTGAAGAAGTACACCCCTGCGGGGTTAACATGATCTATTCGAATAGCCGGGTCCGCAGTTATGGACTTCTTGGATGCTTACATGGTACATAGACAACTTGAAGTAGATACTCTAAAATGCTCAAGACAAGTGTGAGTGCTATGGATGGCCTTCTCGTAGGGAGACGGGGATGAATCCATAGTAGTGTATTGTGTGGTGATTAGTCGACTCGTGTGCGTTGTCTCACCTCAAGAAGTTTCTCGTAGTCGTAGAACATGATAGCCACTGAGTCAAAGCTGGCTTGCTGCAACTAAACCCCACATTACCCTCTTGATACAAATGCATGTATGATAGGATCTGATGTAAGTCTTGCTGAGTACCTTTGTACTCATGTTGCTTTATTTATGTTTTTGCAGCAGAGACTTCGGTCTTACTAGTTTACATGGACTTCGACAAGTAGCTTGTACCTCAGCTACGATCTTGATAGGATGTTGTAGATAGTCAGGCTCTTCTACCTTTTTCATTTGTAGATGTCTATACTCAGACATGTAATGCTTCCGCTTGTTGCTTGTCTGCTCTGATTGTTGGGTCATGTGACCCCTGTTTGTAATAAATGCTATGATGGCTCTTTGAGCCTTATCTATATGAGTTGTTGAGTTATGCTGTGATGCCATGTTGTACAACACATACTTGCATGTTATGCGTACGTGTAATGTGTATTGCTATGTTTGGGATCTGACTATCTAGTTGTTTATCCTTAGTAGCCTCTCTTACTGGGAAATGTCTCCTAGTGCGTCCACTGAGCCCTGGTAGCTTGCTACTGCTCCGGAACACTTAGGCTGGCCGGCATGTGTCCTTCTTCGTTCCTGTGTCTGTCCCTTCGGGGAAATGTCACGCGGTGTCTACCGGAGTCCTGTTAGCCTGCTACATCTCGGTTTACCGGAGTCCTGCTAGCCCAGTTGCTACAACCCGGATTCACTCGCTGATGACCGACACGTTCGTTGCTGGGTCATGTATGCCTGTCCCTGTAAGTTAGTGCCACTTTGGGTTCATGACTATCCATGTCCGCCCGGGTTCTCTGTCATATGGATGCTAGCGGCACTATCATATACGTGTGCCAAAAGGCGCAAACGGTCCCGGGCATGGTAAGGCGACACCCGTGGGAATACCGTGCGTGAGGCCGCAAAGTGATATGAGGTATTACATGCTAGATCGGTGTGACTTAGGATCGGGGTCCTGACACACACCCACTTACACTACAAAAAAAATACACTTTCGTGATGATATGTGTTTGTCACAGTAGGTCGCATTTTCTGTCATGCATGTACATCCATGACGATTTTATGACAGAATCAAGATAGTCATATCTGTGCTGTCGTAGAAGTGTTCCATGACATTACCAAAATTATCATCACAGAGGTGTCCACTTCCATGACGATAAATTACGCATCACAGAAGTGCTTTCGTCAAGGGTGACCGACATGTGGCATCCACCGTAACTGAACGCCGTTAAGCTACCGGGTCGGGTTTTGGATCCGATAACCCGTTAATAGCCCGGACCAATGGGAAATTTCCACGTGTAAAATTCTTATTGGCCGGACGAAACACGTGTCAGCTCGTCAGTGGGTCAGATAGGTGCCTATGATATGTCGACACGTGCCACGGCCCACCACTGGCCCATTTAGCTTACAAATCCGTCCCGTTTGACTTGGTCAAAAGTTTACGGGCTGGCCCATGAAAAGCCTGTTAACGGTCTCTTTGCAAATAGCCCATTTTACGGCCTGGTAACTCACGGCCCGTTAGGCCCTAACGGAAATCGGCCCAACAACGTCATGTGGGCCGTCGAATATAACACCAGCCCATTTCACTTTCGGCCCATGTATGGCCCATGATGTCTTTTGGCCCACATGAGGCCTTCGTATCATTAGGCCCTTTAGAGGCCCACGGTGACTCTAGCCCATAATGAACAGTAATTTTCTTTGTACCCATTAACGACCCGTGATTCACATGGGCCGTTTCTAGCCCGTGTTAGCTTTCGGCCTATTGACGGCCCATACATTCTTGGGCTCCTTTCCGGCCCTCGATTACTTCCGGCCCGTTACTAGCCTGTTCCCCTAATGGGCCAAATTCGGCCCATGGCAAGAGTCGGCCCGTTTCTGGCCTCTTAACCCGTTGCGCCATTTCCAGCCCTTGTTAGTTTTCAGCCTATTGACGGCCCATACATTCTTGGGATCCTTTCCGACCCTCGATTACTTTCGGCCCATTACTGGCATGTTCCCCTAATGGGCCAAATTCGGCCCATGGCAAGAGTCGGCCCGTTTTTGGCCTGTTAACCCGTTGCGCCGTTTCCAGCCCGTCCTATATTCTGGCCCATTAACGACTCGTTATGCCTGTGATAGAATTAATCCTTTGCTGTCCTCGGGCCTGTTAACAACCCATTACCATGCTGGGCCAATACCAATTATGCCTGTTTACAGCCCATTTAGACCCATATATCCGACGACCCGAGGCCCACCGATTCTACAGCCCTGATGGAGGCCCATTTATCGACGACCCGTAGGAGACCCATGGATCCTACGACCCGTATATGGCCCATGGTTGTTGCGGCCACTAACAAACCAGGGAAAAAGAAGACTAGGAAATAAATAAGGCCGAAACTAACGCTAGGATCTTAAGGCGATTGCACAGATTACATCCACTCGGCATCAAAGATCGCCACTAGTGCAAATATGGGGAACACCCTACACTATACAAAAATGGCTTGCTATTTTCTTCAGCCGGTGGCTGCACGTTAAGAACAAATTTTGTATCGCACCAAAACAAATTCCAACTATATAACAAAAGGAATGTTGGCATAAAACTTAACAGTCTAGCAAATAAATGCACCACCAGAAGTTCAGAAGCTCAGTTCATTTGACCTGATTGTTATGTTTTCATGTTGTATTGTCTGATGGAGCACCATAACCCTCGCCTTCATTTCTCCTAGGCTCCTGAACAACATAGCAAATGTCTCATAGTCTGGTTTCAAAACCATGCATATCTTGACGACATCGAACAATGTCTCTCCTTTTTTCACAAAGGGTCTCTGTTAGGGAATGTACTTGGGTCTGGAGCGCAGATACAACATTGTTTGAGCTTGCATATCTTGATCATGAGGCAGTTTGGAAGAGATTGCCTTAACAGCCAACCCAATATTATGCAACGTGCTTTTGGCACTGTTAGTGGACAGGTACATACCCACTGCAGCAAGAGCTGACATTGTGGTTATAGTTGCATCGCCACCTTCAGAAGGTGGCGGTTCCATCGTTTTGTCCATAGCTCACTGAAAAGTTGAGTTTTTACATTAGTAGTACCAGAACAGAAGATATTAAGGAGGCAACAAAACCAAACAAAATAGCTTTGGTCTATATACAGAACTTATTCTGGTCAACCCATGTAAAATATTAGTTGTATTTTATTTCAAAGTACATAATAAAACCAGGTTCCAAACATATGACCATGTACCATCGCTAATTTATTGTCTATTTCTTCACATTGTATTGAGGGCTAAGGATAAAGAGACGAAGTTTATAATACGGTAAGCATAGTATGACATCATTCATATCACAAAACAACTAAGAACAGACAAAACAGGCAATTGTAACATTGTGTGGGCAAGTCCAACATGGAACTAATTACGGGTCAAGATCAAAGGAACATCACTCCTCTCTTTTAAACCTTGTAAGGTGCAATGATACGCTAACACAATTGTGTATAAAATTGAAAAGAGTAATAGACATTGGTTGCAAACCATGCAGTTCAAGGCACAAGTCAGAGTAAGTAGTAGTTAAAAGGCATGAGGATTAAGTACTTACAACGGCAGCTTTGACTGGTGTAGTCATGCCCTTCTTCTTGCTGGTCTGGCAGTCCTTGAAGATTTCCATAGCATTTGGTTCAGGTACTTTTTGGTCCTTGCGGGCTTCCCTCTGCATTTCGAACAAGTCAATATAGATCTGATAATATGGTACAGCGAAAAGAGTGAAACAACAGGTAATTACAAGAGCCTCGTAGTGTGCAATATAACTACGAGATCCTATCGTCTGTTGGAATTTCACTTTTGTACGGTTGGCCTTGTTCTTTGAACAGTTCACCAACACGAAGATAGATTTGTGTGGCACATGCGTAAATAGGACTTCAACATGTGATCTGATCACATATATATAATGTACCTGATACTTCGGATCAGACCAGTGTTTAACAAGGCCCCTCCAGTCTTCATCTGATATATTTTCCACTGGAGATGTTTGGGAAAGTTCACTGTTAGCCTTGCCTTCAAAGTGAGTTTTCCTCAAGTTATACCGATACTGTCGCAGAGCAGACTTGAAAACATGGGTGCAAGGTTGTCTGGTTGCATCATCTTGGCTACCCAACTTGAACCTCATCTGTAGAAAATTATGGGAGTCTCATTATCAGCAACCTAGAAAGTATGGGACAGAGCAAGACGATATTACTAGTTTCCATACATAACCATACTTACAGATAAATGGTCGAGGAAGGCGTTGAACTGGGTTTCATATTTGTCATTCCTATACTGAATCCATGTTGGGAGGATACGTACATGATGCCTAACAACAACCTCTGCCTCTGATACTAACTTGGCTGACTCTGTAGCATCACGTGGCCTTTTTAAACCTGCCTCAAAACGGATCTCCATTCTTCCTCCTCTAGATTTAATTAACCTATCGAGCATTATCCCTGATGTTTGTTTCCTCTTGCACCTAGGTGCTAGTCCAATAACGAACATAGGAAGTGTTAGTGTACATCAAACTGTGAGACTACATATAAAGAAGCATGCAACTATAACTTGACTCCAGCAACTACCTTCTTGTTGTTGAAGCTCACAAGGTTCATCTGATATTGCCAACTCGTCTTGTGTCAAGAGTGCTTGGGAAGTAGTGTCAGGTGGCAAGGGAGCTTGTGAACATGCTAGTAGCTCAGTTGACGCACGAGTAACTCGTGCACCTGGTAGTACTATGGTAGGTGTTGCATGAACTAGGGCTGTATCTGCTTGTTTGGTGGCAGCTATTTGTTTCTGTTTGGCATTTTTTGCAGCTCGTGTAGCATGGGATGCCATATTTGTAGAATTTTCCGCTGGGCTTTGACCTTCTATTGCACCATTAGTACCAGCAAAATCTGCAGGATTCATCCGCTTCTCATTCCCTGCCATTCTGTGTTTATTCCTCTTTCTCTATGCCATGTTAAGTCAAGCCGACAAGAAAAACGAATAAAAATTTAGTTCTTCAGAACAAATTGATGCGTGATGCAGACGAACTGAACTTTGATGTTAGACAACTACATGATAGGAGGATGTAATATGTACAAAAAACAGGACGGAAGAGATAACCAGAACTATGATGTGTAAACTAAGCAGAAGACATTTCACCAAATTAGAAGCAATGCAATGGAAGGTAGACACCATATGAAAGATGCTACAAATATCGCTCTGCCAAGTTAACAATGTCTCATCATAAATGGCGTTTAAACAAATGTGAAGCAGTACAAGAAATAAATCATATGCAAGATGCAAACAACATCACACTACCATGTTAGAGGTCTCTTGTCATTAGTGTCATTGCATATTCACAGCTTATGATGTGTAAACTAAGGAGAAGGCATTTCAACAAAGTAGAAGCAATGAAAGCTAGATACCATATGAAAGATGCAACGAATATCACTCTACCAAGTTAAAACTATCTAGTCATAAGTGCGATTTCAACAAATTAGTAGTACAAGCTAGAAAAGAATGTGAGATGTAACCTATATCACACTCTGAAGTCAAACGTGTCTTCTAATAAGTGATTGTTGCAGGTTACACAACAGTAGTAATTTGATGTAAGAACATGGTGTGATAGACAGATATTGTATGTTCTAGAAATAGGAACACGTGTCTTATCCAAGTATAATGTGTAAAGTAAACAGATGGAATTCAACAAAATTAGAAGCAATACAAGCTAGACATCACACATAACATGCAACCACATATAACAGTGCTATGTTAGAGGGAGCACCGGTGATGGTGCACTAGGGGAGACGTGCTCATCATAAACACAGCTTTGTTGAGTGTCTATGCATGTGCTTTCTTGGAAATCATCTTGGGGGTGTGGAGGAGTAGAAACTGTAGAGGCCGCCCGTTCGGAAGGAGGACCTTTATCCGATGCCTTGCTAACTTCCTTTCGCTTTATTGATTTTGAATTGTCAAGTAAAACCGACAAGAAAAAGCAATAAAATTCTCTCTTCAGAACTCATTCATGCATGATACTGACAATCACTACTTTGATGTAAGGCAAACACATGATACCAGGATGGAATATGTACGAAAAACAGGACGGCATGGCATGTTCACAACTGTTTGTGTAAACTAAGCAGAAACCATTCCAAGAAATAAGAAGCAATGCAAGCTAGACACCACATGAAAGATGCAACCAATATGACTCTGCCAAGTTAAAAGCGTCCCATCATAAATGGAATTTCAACAAATTAGAAGCAGTGCATGCTATAAATCATATGAAAGATGCAACTAATATCGCACTGCATATACTAAAGGTGTCTCGACATATTGATTGATGCGGGATACAAAAAACAATAGTTTTATGTAAGGACATGCTTAATAGACAGATGTACTATGTACTAAATACATGAAGGCATGTCACATTAACAGGTATATGTATAAGCTAAGCAGACTAGCACATGCAGTTTAACCAGATTGGAAGAATTACAATCTAGACACCATATGCAACATGAAACCACGTATCATGCTACCAACTTAGAGCAAGCACCTGCGATGCTAGTGTAGGGGAAATGCTGTAATCAACTACAGAGCTACGTTCACTATCTTCATCTAGCATTGCTGTTCTTGAGAATCATGTCAGGAGGCTGACGCTGCATTCTTTAAATGAGGAGTAGTCCACTTGCTTGCCTGTCTCATCATAAGTGATTGATGACGGATACACAAGAACATTAGTTTGATGTAAGAACATGGTTAATACACAGATGTACTAGTATGTACCAAAAACAGAAAGGCATGTCATATTCAAAGGTATAATGTGTAAGCTAAGAAGATGCAATTTAACCAAATTGGAAGCAATACAAGCTAGAATCCGGCTGGAGTGGTGAGCATGATCATCTAGGACCTGAGAGCCTGGTGGGAGGCGGGCTGCTTCGCCACCATCATGGCTTTAGCTTCCAGGTGATGCCTGTCTTTGCTGGGCTTGTCACTGGCTCAGCCAGTGCCCTGACTAGCTATTTGTCTTCTCGTGCTCACGAGATGGTGGTTGATGTAAATAAATATCTTTCCTTATCTTAATAAAGACCGACTTTGGCCTTTCGAATACAAGCTAGACACCATATGGAACATGCAACCACATATGACACCGGAAGTTAAAGCAAGCACCTGGGATGGTGGTTCATTGTGAGCGAGGTCATCAACTCCAGAGCTACGTTTACCGCCTCCATCTGCTGACACTGCACCCTTTATAGCGCTGTAAAGTGCCGCGCCTATCCGCGAAGAAAGCTGGCACAAATTCTCTCTTTTCTTTGCTGCTCCTCTCGAGGCAGACTCTAAAATACCCTTGCATAAAAACACAATAGTGAGAGTATGGGTGAAGTGTGTGCGGAACTAGTGCACTATAAAAGTAGCAGATAGCAGGTGACTAAAATATAAATGATAGGAGACATATGATAGCTCTACAACATTGCATGGCAAACAAAATTAGATTCTACTCCGTATGATTTTGTAATATATGAGCACAGGAAATGCAGGTACTCCTCCAGCACACCACCACATGTGGTCATATCTAAGATAATAGTCGACTGAAAATAAATAGGTCAGTCAATTTTTTAATGAACCATCCGATCTATAAGGAACGAGCAGATGGCCTTCATCTACCTCCCGCCACTCACTGTTGACGATCTTTCTCGAACCCCCAGCTACCACCGGCACAGACCCTGCCTCCGCCGCCCCGCCCTCCCCTCGACCTCACACCACCGCCGTGCTTGGCAGCGCCCCTAGACCATCCCTTTAACCCCGGCCGACCTCCAGAACGGGCCAGTAGCTCTAGGCCACACACGCCCCTCAGATAAACAGTAAGGCACTGCTTCTCCGGCGTAATAGGCGTATGTAGGACCTTGAAGTATGTCTAGAGGGGGGTGATTAGACTACTTGACCAATTAAAAACTTAACCTTTTCCCAGTTTTAGAGTTTGGCAGATTTTAACAATCTTTGGACACGTCAAGCAATCATCACACAAATCAAGCAAGCATGCAAAGAGTATATAGGCAGCGGAAATTAAAGCATGCAACTTGCAAGAAAGTAAAGGGAAGGGTTTGGAGGATTCAAACGCAGTTGGAGACACGGATGTTTTTGGCGTGGTTCCGATAGGTGGTGCTATCGTACATCCACGTTGATGGAGACTTCAACCCGCGAAGCGTAATAGTTGCGCGAGTCCACGGAGGGCTCCACCCAAGAAGGGTCCACGAATAAGCAACCTTGTCTATCCCACCGTGGCCGTCACCCACGAAGGACTTGCCTCACTAGCGGTAGATCTTCACGAAGTAGGCGATCTCCTTGCCCTTACAAACTCCTTGGTTCAAATCCACAACATTTGTCGGAGGCTCCCAAGTGACACCTAGCCAGTCTAGGAGACACCACTCTCCAAGAAGTAACAAATGGTGCGTTGATGATGAACTCCTTACTCTTGTGCTTCAAATGATAGTCTCCCCAACACTCAACTCTCTCTCATAGGATTTGATCTGGTGGAAAGAAGATTTGAGTGGAAAGCAACTTGGGGAAGGCTAGAGATCAAGATTGATATGGTAGGAATGGAATATCTTGGCCTCAACACATGAGTAGGTGGTTCTCTCTCAGAACTGGCAAGTTGGAAGTGTAGGTTTGTTCTGATGGCTCTATCTAAGAATGAAGAGAAGGTGGAGGGGTATATATAGCCTCCACACAAAATCTAACCGTTACACACAATTTACCAATCTCGGTGGGACCGAATTAACAAACTTGGTCAGACCGATTTAGTAAACCTAGTGACCGTTAGGATTTTCAGTGGGACCGAAATGCAACTCGGTAGGACCGATATGGTTAGGGTTAGGGCATAACGTAATCTCGATGAGACCGATTACACAAACTTGATAAGACCGATTTTGGTAATTAGCTAACCAGAGAGTTGGTTAGGTAAACTCGGTGGGACCGATTTGCTCTTTTCGGTGAGACCGAAATGTTACAAAAGGGAAACAGAGAGTTTACATTGCAATCTCGGTGGGACCGATCGCTCACTTCGGTTAGACTGAAAATTTACAAAGGGAAACAGAGAGATTACATTCCCATCTCGGTGATACCGAGATCCCTATCGGTGAGACCGATTTGCCTAGGGTTTGTGGCAGTGGCTATGACATTTGAACTCGGTGGCGCCGGATAGAAAGAATCGGTGAGACCGATTTTTGCTTTAGGTTTAGGTCATATGTGGATGTGAGAAAGTAGTTGAGGGTTTTGGAGCATATCACTAAGCACATGAAGCAAGAGGCTCGTTAAGCAACACCTCATCTCTGCTTGATAGTATTGGCTTTTCCTATAGACTCAATGTGATCTTGGATCACTGAAATATAAAATGAAGAGTCTTGAGCTTTTGAGCTTGAGCCAATCCTTTGTCCTTGATATTTTGATGGATCCACTTTCATCATCCATGCCATGCAATTCATTGAGCTTTCCTGAAATAATAGTCTTGGAATAGCATTAGCCCGATGAGCTATATGTTGTTATGAATTACCAAAACCACCTAGGGATAGTTGCACTTTCAATCTCCCCCTTTCTGGTAATTGATGACAACATATAGATCAAAGCTTCGACACATGATAATAAGATTGAAAAACATCGTCGCTTTGAGAAGTATGTGATAAGCAAGAGCTCCCCCTAAATTTGTGCATAGTTTAAGATTTGCTTTGGACTGCAAATGCATAAGGAATTAGGCTCATGGGTTACTCTTCCATGTCACATACATCTTGGTGGAGCGCTCAAAATAATAAAGATTAAATACATGCACTCATCACCAAGCAAAGTGAATGATCATATAAGGATAGGTAAGATAATAACATATAATCAAGCATAAGTGTAGCTTATGATCAAACACATGATCATCAAAGTCTCACAGGTAATGCATTGTATTTCAAGCAATCAAAAAGCAAACAAGTTTAACCAAGAAGACAAGAGAGAACAAAAAAGCAGCAAATCTCTCTCTCGAGGCCTATGATCTATACATTTTTCTCCCCCTTTGGCAACAAGATACCAAAAAGTTCATAAAAATGCATAGTGCTAGATCGTCTCTCAGGCTTGGTCTTCAGGTGGTGGTGTAGAGATGGCTCCTTGGACGAAGACTTCAGTCGATGTAGAGGGAGCTGGAGGAGTTGGTGCTGGAGTTGGTTGCGCTGGAGCTATAGCTGGTGCAGATGATGTGGCTCTTGTGTCTGTCACAGGCACTGCAGCTGATCTCTGAGCTCTAGGCACTCTGGCAAATGCATCTGTGGTTGTCTTGCCCTTCCTCTCCTGCATGTCATCCTGAAGCTGT
Source organism: Triticum aestivum (assembly GCF_018294505.1). Taxonomy (NCBI): domain Eukaryota; kingdom Viridiplantae; phylum Streptophyta; class Magnoliopsida; order Poales; family Poaceae; genus Triticum; species Triticum aestivum. The sequence continues at coordinate 574,298,367 of NC_057804.1, read as the reverse complement.
TCCACAACTGACTGAATCTCAGTTACTTTGACATCAAGATCATAGAATTTTTGTTCCATGATCCTTTCCTGGCTCTCCTGGTTTTGAGTTAGGGTGGCCAACCCCTTCTCAATCCTCAGTGTTGATGCTATCAAGTAACCAAGATGCTCCTTCTTGCTCTTCAAGAAATACTCAGATGCCTCCTCTTGAGTTGGCATCTTGGCAGCCTTCTCTTTCCTTGCTTTTTCCTTCTACAGCTGGCTCTTTGGGATCAAGCATTTCAGATACTTGAGTTGATCCTCTGGCTTTGGACATTGGCTATCTTCATGCTGGCCTTTTGATGTTCATGCCTGGCTTTACTGCAGTTGAGCTGAGCACCTTCTTGAGCAGTACCTTCTTGGAAGTAGCCTCATCTTCTGCTGCCACATAATCCTCATCCTCTGAGTCTGAGGTTCTCTTCCTTCTGGCTCTTGTGGCTTCTTTGGGCAAATTGCTTGGAGTGCTTCTACTCCCTTCATCTGAAGTACTTGAGGGACTAGTGCCCTCACTCATGTGAATCCGCTCTACTGACTTGTTCTGACTATCACTTTGGTCTGACATGCTGCAAATCACTGACTGCTGACCCTGTGAATCGTTATAGATGAGACAGAGTGGATGAGCATCACAAAATGCAGAGATTTTTTCAAAAGAATGATTCAACAACTTAGTTTTAGTTTCCACAGAAAGCATTTTGGATCTACCGATTTTCAAACTCGGTGATACCGAAACAGTTTTGGAACCTAAACTAGTGAACTCGGTCAGACCGAGTCACAGTTCGGTGGCACCGAGTCTGCTAGGGTTTCACAAAGATCTAAAATCGGTCACACCGATTTGTAATTCTCGGTCAAACCGAGACTTACTAGTGCAATGGCGTTAGCCAAATCGGTGGGACCGAGTTTTTCAACCCGGTGGGTCTGAGATGGTTTCGGCGGAAAACTAACCCTAAATTTTTGAATCGCATCTATTCTAAGGATCGCATTGAGTGGATAGGAGTGTCTCAATCGTCGCAAGATGCATTACGAACACAATGTGTTGAGAATCAGATGAGGAAAGCACTGTGACCGAGTTCATACCCTAGTTCGGCGGTGAACTCGCTACGGCGGCAACAGCGGAGAAGAAATCCGTTGACGGCGGCGGAGACCAGAGACAGGAGGCGGCTGGCGACTAAGTCGACGATCTGTACACCTAGTAGGCAGAGCGAGCTACGCGCGGGCGAAGGGGTTTGGAGGAATTTCCAAATTTTTGCCCGTGACTATATATAGCCCGACACTGTCGATGTGACCGAGTTGAACAACTCGGTGGCACCGAGATGCATAACTGTTAACAGTTACAGCAACTCGGTGTGACCGAAAAGTTCGTATCGGTTGCACTGAGATTGAAAACCTAGATCGACTTAGTGATCTCGGTGGGACTGAAATGGAGGAATCGGTCAGACCGAGAATCACAAAGAAGTTTTGGAAGTTTAAGTCTCTGATGAATCGGGGACTCCGAGTGCTCCACACACAAAGTGGTTCGAATCTGACTTGATCAAATTTTGTGATGTAGCATGAATAGAGTTTGAGACGAGATAAGCATAGATAGCTAGAGAAGGTTCTTAGGCATTCTTGTCCATCCACTTGGCCAAAGAAAAGGAAACCAATCAATCAAAACAACAAGTGGATGTCCTCGAATGAGTAAAATATGCAACCAGCAGGCTCACACAATAAAGTAACAAATGAAATATGTGGCAAAGCATGCACAACCAATTCTAGCATCTATCAAACAATTGGCGATGACTAGGTCATCTATATATGAGTATATTGACTTAGGAGTCCAATGAGAACATTTGATCATAGGTCATACTCATCGTTTAAGCTCAAGTGGGGTTACCACTTTTACATAATGCATTGATGTGTTCACACCATTAGTGTTGCTTTGACTCAATTCTTAGAGTTAAGCTCCCCTAGATGTGAGATCCCCTTTTAGAGGAATGAACTAACCTTGGGTTTTGTCGATGATGACTTCATTTAGGTGTTGAAGATGTGAATACTCAAAGTTGATGTAGATCATTTGGAGCAATCTTTTGGAGTGAGTTGCACTTTCAACATACCTACATGGGTTAGTCCCACAAGGAACAAAACAAGAATATCCATAGACATAGAGTGATGCACACACAATATGATGTCCATGAAATCATTTGGTTACCTTGTCCCTTGCCTTACCAACATGAGGGTTTGTGACTCCTTGAACTAGTGCAAGATGTGGAAGTTGATTGCACTTGTTGTTGCCGTAGTGATATGAGTGAAGAATGTTGGCGGAGTCACCCTCAAGAACTTTCTAGTTCTTATTCTTCGGGATCCACATCATCTTGATGGGAATCCTTGGAGTTGTGGTTGTACTTGATTAAGTAGAACTTGACGTAGTCTTGGGAACCCACTTGACCAAGGCCTTAGGTGCTTCTTCAAATGCATCAATCTCGTCTTGAAGCTTGTCCTTGCCTTTATGGTCTTGTGGTGGAAGATCATCTTGAGCTTGTGTTCCCTTGAAAGAAGTAGGATCATACTTCTCTTGTTGAGGAACAAACTTCGTCTTAGGGTATTGATCTTCTTCCCACTCAACTCCATTGGCATTGAACTTTCGTTCAAAACCAACACCTTGATTCTTCCGGTGCCTTCCTTGCTTGCGTACAATTTCCTCGAATTGCTTACTCCTGGCAAGGCTCTTGTATACACCTTTCTCTATAATTCCCTTCAATAAGCTATTTTCTTGCTCAAGTGTAACTTGGCTAAGAGAATCATTAGTGGAATCAAGAGAATTACTAGAAGCAACAATATTGGATTTAGCATTGTTATTGCTACTACTAGAGGACGAATCTTTCTTGTTCTTGTAACTAGACTTGACTTGAGGCATGTAAGTAGATAAGAGTAAACGCTTGGCAATGTAAGAAGAACTTTTCTTGCGAAGATCATCATTGATTGCCTTTCAAAACTCATGCACTTTCTCAAGATTGAGCTTTTCAAAGCGTAACTTCTCATGAGCCCTTAAAAGTTCTCGATGATTTTCGAAGATAGTTTCATGAGCTAACTTAAGAGTGTTTAGTTCTTTAGTTAGAAGCTCAATCTTCTACTTATCATTGTCATTCGTTTTATCTTGTTTAGCATGATTAATTGACGTTCCATCATAGTATTCATCACTAGAGTTGTCAACAAGTAAATCATCGTCACCTAGCAAGTCATCTTCATCACTATTGAAATCAACATACTCAGGATGTGTTACCTTTGGACCTTTGGCCATGAAGCATCTTCCAATTCCTTCATTTGGTGAGTCAAATATGTCATAGGAGTTGGTTGACACAAGTGCTAGACCGGAAACACCTTCATCTTGAGTATGTTCGGAGTCAGAGTGATAGCTTCTCTCGGAGTGATGTTCGGAGTCGGAACCGGATACCTATTCACCAACATGAGCTTGATGTCTTCATTTTGTGTAGCTATTTGATGACTTGTCCTTCCTTTCCGAATCTTTGCTTCTCCGTGAGGGTCTTCGTTCATAACGATCATCTCTACTCCTTCTCTCTCTTGGCGGTGATTCTTCTCTTCTACTTCTTCTTTTTGGAGAATCTTCTCTTCTTTTGTAGGGTGCCGTACACTCATTGGAATAGTGTCCGGGTCTCCCACAATTGTAGCAATTGCGCTCTTGACTGGAAGATCTTTTGTCATTGTAGGACCTTGACTTAGAGCTTCTTTCTTTGCTTCTACTCTTGTAGAATTTGTTGAAATTCTTCACCATTAAGCTCAATTATTTATTGAAGGTTTGTTTCTCACTTGATGATGTGGGGGCTTCACATGAGGCTTTGTAAGCACCACTTGACTTGTTGTGAAGTTCTTCCTTATCCTTGAGTGACATCTCATGAGCAGCAATTCTACCAATGACCTCCATTGGCTTGAGATGCTTGTAATTGGGCATCATTTGAATCAATGTGCACATGGTATCATATTTTCCATCCAATGCTCTTAGGATCTTCTTGATGATGAATATGTCGGTCATCTCTTCACTCCGTAAGACGGCAATCTCATTTGTGATAAGAGCAAGCCTAGAGTACATTTCAGCGACACCTTCACCATCCTTCATTTTGAACTTGTCAAGCTGACTTTGGAGCACATCCAACTTGGATTCCTTGACGGAGTCGGTACCTTCATGCATATCAATCAAAGTGTCCCAAATTTCCTTTGCTTTCTCAAGACGGCTGATTTTGTTGAATTCTTCGGGGCACAATCCGTTGAAGATGATATCCCAAGCTTGAGCGTTGTATTGCCGCATCTTCAATTCTTCCGCATTAGCTTCACGGTTTGGCTCTCTCCCATCAAAGAATTCACCTTGCAAGCCAATACAAATAATAGCCCAAACGACGGGGTTATGTCTGAGAATATGCATTTTCATCTTATGCTTCCAACTAGCAAAATTAGTTCCATCAAAGTAAGGACCTCTATGGTGATAATTTCCCTCGCTAGACGCCATACTCTCCTAGGTTGTGAAACCAAGGCTATAACCACCAAAAGCTATGGAAATCAAAGCAAATGGAGACCAAAGCTCTGATACCACTTGTAGGACCTTGATGTATGTCTAGAGGAGGGCGTGATTAGAGTACTCGACCAATTAAAAACTTAACCTTTTCCCAGTTTTAGAGTTTGGCAGATTTTAACAATCTTTGGACACGGCAAGCAATCATCACACAAATCCAGAAAGCATGCAGAGAATATATAGGCAGCGGAAATTAAAGCATGCAACTTGCAAGAAAGTAAAGGGAAGGGTTTGGAGGATTCAAACGCAGTTGGAGACACGGATGTTTTTGGCGTGGTTCCGATAGGTGGTGCTATCATACATCCACGTTGATGGATACTTCAACCCACAAAGGGTAACGGTTGCACGAATCCACGGAGGGCTCCACCCAAGAAGGGTCCATGAAGAAGCAACCTTGTCTATCCCACCATGGCTGTCGCCCACGAAGGACTTGCCTCACTAGCGGTAGATCTTCACGAAGTAGGTGATCTCCTTGCCCTTACAAACTCCTTGGTTCAACTCCACAATCTTTGTCGGAGGCTCCCAAGTGACACCTAGCCAATCTAGGAGACACCACTCTCCAAGAAGTAACAAATGGTGCGTTGATGATGAACTCCTTGCTCTTGTGCTTCAAATGATAGTCTCCCCAACACTCAACTCTCTCTCATAGGATTTGGATCTGGTGGAAAGAAGATTTGAGTGGAAAGAAACTTGGGGAAGGCTAGAGATCAAGATTCATATGGTAGGAATGGAATATCTTGGCTTCAACACATGAGTAGGTGGTTCTCTCTCATAATTGGCAAGTTCGAAGTGTAGGTTTGTTCTGATGGCTCTCTCTACGAATGAAGAGGAGGTGGAGGGGTATATATATGAGCACAGGAAATGCAGGTACTCCTCCAGCACACCACCACATGTGGTCATATCTAAGATAATAGTCGACTAAAAATAAATAGGTCAGTCAATTTTTTAATGAACCGTCCGATCTATAAGGAACGAGCAGATGGCCTTCATCTACCTCCCGCCACTCACTGTTGACGATCTTTCTCGAACCCCCAGCTACCACCGGCACAGACCCTGCCTCCGCCGCCCCGCCCTCCCCTCAACCTCACACCACCGCGGTGCTTGGCCGACCTCCAGATCGGGCGCCAGTAGCTCTAGGCCACACACGCCCCTAAGATAAACAGTAAGGCACTGCTTCCCCGGCGTAATAGGCGTATGTAGGACCTTGAAGTATGTCTAGAGGGGGGTGATTAGACTACTTGACCAATTAAAAACTTAACCTTTTCCCAGTTTTAGAGTTTGGCAGATTTTAACAATCTTTGGACACGTCAAGCAATCATCACACAAATCAAGCAAGCATGCAAAGAGTATATAGGCAGCGGAAATTAAAGCATGCAACTTGCAAGAAAGTAAAGGGAAGGGTTTGGAGGATTCAAACGCAGTTGGAGACACGGATGTTTTTGGCGTGGTTCCGATAGGTGGTGCTATCGTACATCCACGTTGATGGAGACTTCAACCCACGAAGCGTAATAGTTGCGCGAGTCCACGGAGGGCTCCACCCAAGAAGGGTCCACGAATAAGCAACCTTGTCTATCCCACCGTGGCCGTCACCCACGAAGGACTTGCCTCACTAGCGGTAGATCTTCACGAAGTAGGCGATCTCCTTGCCCTTACAAACTACTTGGTTCAAATCCACAACATTTGTCGGAGGCTCCCAAGTGACACCTAGCAAGTCTAGGAGACACCACTCTCCAAGAAGTAACAAATGGTGCGTTGATGATGAACTCCTTGCTCTTGTGCTTCAAATGATAGTCTCCCCAACACTCAACTCTCTCTCATAGGATTTGATCTGGTGGAAAGAAGATTTGAGTGGAAAGCAACTTGGGGAAGGCTAGAGATCAAGATTCATATGGTAGGAATGGAATATCTTGGCCTCAACACATGAGTAGGTGGTTCTCTCTCAGAACTGGCAAGTTGGAAGTGTAGGTTTGTTCTGATGGCTCTCTCTAAGAATGAAGAGAAGGTGGAGGGGTATATATAGCCTCCACACAAAATCTAACCGTTACACACAATTTACCAATCTCGGTGCGACCAAATTAACAAACTCGGTCAGACCAATTTAGTAAACCTATTGATCGTTAGGATTTTCGGTGGGACCGAAATGCAACTCGGTAGGACCGATATGGTTAGGGTTAGGGCACAACGTAATGTCGGTGAGACCGATTACACAAACTCAGTAAGACCGATTTTGGTAATTAGCTATCCAGAGAGTTGGTCAGGTAAACTCGGTGGGACCGATTTGCTCTTTTCGGTGAGACCGAATTGTTACAAAAGGGAAACAGAGAGGTTACATTGCAATCTCAGTGGGACCTATCGCTCACTTCGGTGACACCAAAACGTTACGAAGGGAAATAGAGAGATTACAATCCCATCTCGGTGAGACCGAGATCCGTATCGTTGAGACCGATTTGCCTAGGGTTTGTCGCAGTGGCTATGACATTTGAACTCGGTGGCGCCGGATAGAAAGAATCAGTGTGACCAATTTGGCTTAGGTTTAGGTCATATGTGGATGTGAGAAAGTAGTTGAGGGTTTTGGAGCATATCACTAAGCACATGAAGCAAGAGGCTCATTAAGAAACACCTCATCCCTCCTTAATAGTATTGGCTTTTCCTATAGACTCAATGTGATCTTGGATCACTGAAATATAAAATGAAGAGTCTTGAGCTTTTAAGCTTGAGCCAATCCTTTGTCCTTGATATTTTGAGGGATCCACTTTCATCATCCATGCCATGCCATTCATTGAGCTTTCCTGAAATAAAAGTCTTGGAATAGCATTAGCTCAATGAGCTATATGTTGTTATGAATTACCAAAACCACCTAGGGATAGTTGCACTTTCAGCGTACTAGTGCCTGTTACGTTGGGGAATGCTTCCATTAATTGGCAATCAACTGGCCATAAATTGAAATTCAGGGGGGGCGACGGACGTCTAGCTAAGGTGAAATAGTATACGAGGAGAAACCTTGTGCATCGTGAGTTACTAGGAACATCTAGTATGAAGAAGAAGCGGTCAACTAGTGTCTTCTGTGGGATGAATACTATGCAAGCAGACACATATGATTTGCACGAATAAGGGAAGAGGAGTACCCGTATCGGTTGCCAGTGTGGTGTCGATATGTCGCGGCGATCTTCTTGTTTTTCCCAGGGGAACCGATGTTTTGGAGAGCCGTGGTTCCTTGGACAAATCCTTGGCCAAATTGTTAACTATGTTGTCGTGGCCGTATATCGGCAGAGGCGAAGTAGATCCGAGGTGGCGAAGGACGGCGTAGCAGGAACAGCTCCGGTGCGGTGGATGGTGGCGAAGTTGGAGCGGCAGCGGGGAGGCGCAGGACGACATGGTTGAACTTGCTCGGGGTATGGACGGCTCGACCTCGGCTTCAACTACTAGCCATGGAGGGCGTTGCGGTTGAGGTTGCGGTGGACGACGACGCCGGGGTATCGGCTCCGGCATGATGGAGGAGGGCGGCGGTTGACGGGTGGGATGGGGGTGGCGGACGGAGGACACCGGGGTTTCGCGGCTAGTGGAGAGGTAGTTTTGGTGCCCATGGAGTACGAATGGGGAATCGGACGGGTGGGTGGGGACTGGGGGGGACGGGGGACGGGGGGAGAACCATGTTTCAGTCTGGAACGCGCTTGTTTTTGGCTTTTTTGAACAGAAGATGGGACGCGCTTGTTTGAAATTCGGGGAAAGTACAAACAAACTTTCCCCCCTCTTAAATTTCGGACCTATTGCGGGTCGGGGGTAGGATGGTAATCCCAGGTGTCCCAAATAGTGGGCGGGAGCAATTTCGGCCGCGCGCATGTGTGCTTACACTACAAAAAAAATACACTTCCCTGATGATACGTGTTTGTCATAGTAGGTCGCGTTTTTTGTCATGCATGTACATCCATGACAAATTTATGACAGAATCAAGATAGTCATACCTATGCTATCGTAGAAGTGTTCCATGACATTACCAAAATTATCATCACGGAAGTGTCCACTTCCATGACGATAAATCGCGCGTCACAGAAGTGCTTTCGTCAAGGGTGACCGACACGTGGCATCCACTGTAACGGAACGCCGTTAAGCTATCGGGTCGGGTTTTGGATCCGATAACCCGTTAACAGCCCCGACCAATGGGGATTTTCCACATGTAAAATCATCATTAGCTGGAGGAAACACGTGTCGGTTCATCCTTGGGACAGATGTCATCCACTCATTGGACGGAAGGCGCCTATGATACGTGGACACGTGGCACGGCCCAACAGTGGCCCATTCCTGTGAAAAGGTCGGCCCGTTTGACTTGGTCAAAAGGTGGCGGGCCGGCCCATGGAAAGCCTGTTAACGGCCTATTCACGTATAGCCCATTTACAGCCCGCTAACCCAAGGCCCATTACGCCCTATCCGAATTAGGCCCAGTAGCGTCATCTGGGCCATCAAATATGATTCCAGCCCGTTTTCACTTCTGGCCCATGTATGGCCCATGACGTCTTTCCGCCCATATGAGGCCCTTTGTAACTATTGGCCCATTAACGGCCCGTGTTGAAACTGGCCCGTAATGAATAGTGTATCACTTTACACCCATTAACGGCCCGTGGTGAAACTGGCCCGTAATGAATAGTGTATCACTTTATACCCATTAATGGCCCGTTATTCCACTAGGCCGTTTCCAGCCCAAGTTATCTTTCGGCCTTCTGAGGGCCCATTTATTCTTGGGCTCATTTGCTGCATTCGGTTACTTATGGCCCGTTACTGTCATTTTCTACTTGTGGGCCAAATTCAGCCCGTCGTTACAGTCGGCCTGTTTGTGGACTGTTAATCTGTTGGGCCATTTTCATAGCATCACCAAATACGGCCTATTAACAGCCCGCTATGGTCAGCCCATAAAACGTACGATTTCCATTAAAGGCCCATGTACGGCCCATTAAAGGCCCGTACAATACCCATAAATGAGTCGACCCTTACAAGGCCCATGGATCCTACGAGACGTAGAAGGCCCATGATCCTATGAGACGTAGAAGGCCCATGGACCCGACAGCCCGTTGAAGGCCCATGGACCCGAAGGCCCGTTGAAGGCCCATGGACCCGACGGCCCGTTGAAGGCCCATGGACCCGATGACCCGTTGAAGGCCCATGGGTCCGACGGCCCATTGAAGGTCCATGGGTCCGACGGCCCATTGAAGGCCCATGGGTCCGACGGCCCGTACATGACCCATGGATCGTACGGCCCATGAAGGGCCATGGTCGGGCGAGTTGGCCCCCGTTTGAACGATATAGCATATTCAAAGAATTATCCTACTCAATACTATCACCTCTAAAAAGCATACACTATACAACAAAGAGATCAAGTCATAGAAAGGTAGAATAATCCTACACTATACAATAAAGAAATTACAGCCGATTATACCCACTAGGCATTATGGTTCGGCACATGTGTTAATAAAGCATACACAAACAACAAATTACATACACTGGGCAAATACAGCTCATACATCATGGACGCGCATCAACTTAACTCCATTTGAACCATAATCAATTGGCCGAATTCAGGTAGCACAAATTTCAGTCTGCAAAATCTCCAATTCCTTCATGGTTACCTCAGTGTCTTGTTTCATTTTTTTGACTCCTGCATCTAATACCTGCATGTCCAGTCTCAACTTGTTGATTAAATGTTGACAATCATGTACACGTTGTCTTGCCACCTCTAGTTGATGCTTGAGAACATCAGCACATTCCAATTCCAATCCATAATCATTGGGTAACGGCCATGCCGCACTGCTCGCAGATCTTTGTGTTGATGTCACTTCATCCTGAAATGTTTCTGTAAGTACACATGACTAGGGCAAAAATATAGTTACAACAGTGAAGCGAGCAAGACACTATTTTGTACTACATGGCAAAACGGGACTAACAATAATGTTACACGTCATGAAGCATAAGCAGGTGATATTTTAAAACTTATAAGAAAGATAGTCTGTGCAGCCTGCATACAGAAATCCCTCTTAGTTCACCAGAGGAGCATGATGTTGGGGCCCAATCGAAAACACAAACAAGTTAGAAATTTAGACAGCAAGTTGCGTATAAGAAAGCAGTTGGCCATTCTATATCTCAATTAAAGTCTTAGGGAGCATAATGAACGGCAGAGGGTTTCATACAAACATACTACAGCAGGCAAAACTATGCAATCATGAGCGTAGTATAAACTAGATTGTGAGCCTCATGCAATAATAGTTGGTTAATAGACTTCAAAGCTTCAGGCACACTTCGGCAAAGTAATTAAATGGTAAGGCCTTTAATTATGTCAACTAATAGTTATACAAGTACCGAACATTAGGCATGATTATTTGGGCATCTCATTAACTGAGGACAAATAAAGCAATTGAAAAGAGCAAATTAACTATGCCTGAAACAAACAAGGAATTGAACTGTTGAGTTGCATACAGTGACTTACCTTAGCAGGTTGAAGAGGCTCAGCGCAGCTCATACTTCTCTTGCAGGGCTCCTTCCTAACAACTTGTACTTGGAAATCCTCAATCTTATCTTCATTGCACCCCCTCTGCAAGGTGACACAAACTAGTTACTCGTCTCCTTTGAAGATAAATATGCATACTTTCCAGTCTGTGAACACAAAAGGATGAGATTATAACAAAACAACACCACATAATGAAACATGCCGCATTTCTTGCACTTGCACACAATTAAATGAGCATTTACTATGACTGCACTATGTGAAAACTAGGCATACCTTCGAACTGGATCTCCATGTACTCTTGGAGAGCCTACTGTAGTGTACAGCCAAACCTTTATCTCACCTATGAGTTAGACAAGGCCCCACTACAGCAGCCCTTGGTGTTTAAATCGTTGACAAGCTCTGTTAGAGTGTTAGGTTAAGAACATCAAGTAATCAAAGCAAACAGTCCTAGTATGGCTGGCTGATGCAAACAACCAATTGAACAGATGTGTGAGCAAATCTTACATATCAAGAAAAGAAGCAAAGAAGGAGGCTTAAAGACCATCACTTGACCGACCAGATTTAAGGGGCATTTAAACATCATGTGCAACGTATGAACTGACATAAACATTGCATATTCCAGATTCTACAATGGAATGCACATGTATTAGTTTATGCCATGTATGATGATGCCTAAATGTACAGATAGCAGGCAGGAGTGATTCATCATTTCATGCACAATTGAATTGCAGGTTAAGGGCCAGTTCTATTCCGCCTTTTCATGGCATATTGTCAGAATAAGCCATAAAAGATGTAAAGAAGTCATTTTTGAGTTATGGGCTTGGGCTTAACTAATTTCGCTTTGGGGGGGTGTTTCGGGTAGAACCTCACTAAAAATTGAAGGGAAGGCAAATAGTGAAATGACTCTGTTGTCTGCCTATATTACACTCAAAATGCAACTGCTGATGCCCGTGTCACACCTGACCCTCAAGTAAAAACAAACACGCAAGCATTCATTGCCTGCCCGCTTGCATCTCCTCTCCCCTTTCCCTCTACCTCGATCCCCTGCCTGCAGCACTAAGGTTCCTCCAGCGAGCCGTCGCCACTGGTCCCATCTGGCCTCGATCCCCTGCTGCTATATGATGCTTTCAGGTGGTGCTGCTATATGATAACAACCAGCCACTTGGATCATCGAATTTCAATAAATAATTGTTCTTAATTTAAATGTGGGTCATGCATTCTTCGTTTAAATTAGGCAATGTGATCTCTATGGAAAACATTAACCAAAGTAGATTGTGCCAAGTAGATGGTATCTTTGTATTTGCATTTTGAGCAAATATTGATGGTCTGTTTTCCCATCATATTAATTACTGCACTGGGTTCAATTTGTGATATTTGCAAGTCAAATTAATTTCCATATGGGCAGCAAAATGAAAAAATATAATGCAATCTAGACTTTCCACTGATCATACCAAAGATAAGCTGAAAATGCAATGAAAAGAACTGGTTGGCTTATTACATGGACCTTATTTTCACAGGTGGTTGTTTTCTTAGGATAACTCATAATAACTGTCCCTAAGAAACTTGGCTAATAGAACTGGCATACAAATAACTGCAATGGAGGAGTGACGTACCATAGCACACTCTATAGGCTCACCGCTGCCTCTCCTTTTTTTGCGATGTTCCATAAAATTGCCACATACATGTTGTACTTTTCATTGTGTAACCCTATCTGCAAGTTGACACGGCTAATTTCAGACATCTCTACGTGATACTACATTGCATATCCCTTGCGCATATTTAAACCACCAATTAACGATTGTGTGCTTACCATAAACTAGCCATGACTCTGTATGCTGGACTAGCACGCACTCTAAGGGAGCCTAATGTAGTGCACTGGAATTCCTACATGCCACCTACGATTTTGTGTAATGTACTGCCCCTGTTCCTAAATATATGTCTTTGTAGAGATTCCAGTATGGACCACATACAAATGTATATAGATGCATTTTATAGTGTAGATTCACTCATTTTGCTCCGTATGTAGCCTATAGTGGAATCTCTAGAAAGACTTATATTTAGGAACGGAGGTCCGAGGTAGTATCATGTATGACATCTACATATCTAATTTAACAGCCAGTAGTAGAAATCATAGTCTGCACAAAGGGATTACTGGTGGAAAATCCAAGCAATGCACGCTGGCAGGCACAGAACAATACAAGAGAGAGAGAGAGAAAGACGCGCTTACAAGATCATAGCAATGCCTCAGTCCAGGATCTTGGTTGACCAAGCTGTTAGATCCAGAAGAAACATCGCCCTTGTAGTTTTTGCCAGCTTCATAACAGGTAACAGCGACCGGTTAGTATATTTGAAGTACATCGGGCAGGTGATGCTGGACGGGTTTAAAGGTGACAAGTACCTAGGCCGTGGCGGGTGCTTGGCATCTCTCCAGACGGTGGGAATAAGGTTAGAAACGTCAAGGGTGATGACGTTGTGCTGGCTGTCGGGGTCCGGTAAGGAGATCTAGAACCGTCAAGTAGGGTGTTTATGGAGCGGCTCCGGTAGGGTGGACTACGGTGTGGGCGAAGAGGATCTATGGCCGTGGACGAGGGTGTAGGTGAAGTTGCTCCGGTGGTTGGGTTAAGGATGGTGTCGACGACGCAGATCTGTGGCGGTGGACGGGGCGTCAGAAGCTGCTCCGGTAGAAGGGTTAAGGATGGTGTCGATGACACGGATCTACGGCCGTGGACGGGGCGTCAGAAGCTGCTCCGATGGTTGGGTTAAGGGTGGTGCGATGATGCGGATCTGCGGCCATGGACGTGGCGTTAGAAGCTGCTCCGGTAGGTTGGATGAGGGTGCGAGGAAGCGGATCTGGGGCCGTGGACTTGTGAGTTGGCAAAGCGGCCCCGGTAGGGTTGAGAATGGTATAGGCAAAGCTACTCCAGTAGGGTTGATGATGGTGTCGGCGAAGCGGCTCCGGTAGTGTTGAGGAAGGTGTCGGCGAAGCGGCTTCGGTAGGGTTGAGGAAGGTGTCGGCAAAGAGGATTAGAAGCCGTCGACGGGGGCATCGGTGGGGCGGCTCCGGGGGGGGGGGGTGGACGAAGCGTCTCCGGTGGGGAGTACGAATGAACCGCTGCAGATGCGCGGCGGTTGACGAGAGTATCGGCGAAGCAGATCCGGCGCCGTGGACAAAGACCGGCACTGAATGGGCTGTGGTACAGTGCTATATGAGCAGTCTACTTGTTTCTAGGGGAGGTGGGAGGGGTAGATGCGGCCGCAGAAGCAGATCCGGTGAGGTGGACACCACTGGCAGTGAATGGGCTATGGTACACCGGTGGATGAGCAGTCTAGGGTTTCGAGAGGGGAGGGGAGAAAGGATGATGAAGTACGGACGGCGTGATGTAAGATGCTTTGGTGCTGTGGAGTTAGTCGTTTTTGCGGGAGGGGGAGAGGAAATGGGGGTGCCGTGTAGTGGGGGGAACCGGAAGTTACCAAAGTAGCCACGACCTATCATCTAGATGAGGGCGGTATTGTAACTGTTGGTCTCCGTGCACCAAGGACAAAAGGGGGATTTCACATGCTAAAGACTAAGGTGGCGGAAATTTTAGAAGGAGGCGGGAGATTTTGCCGCCTGCGGGATCGTTCGTATCCGGTTTCAACTAATTTTGGACCGCGCTAGCGGGAAGGTCATGCTAGACTGTGTACGTGGGGCAGGCGTCAGCAGTTAATAACTGGTGTGAAGTCCACACCAGAAAAAAGATAATAACTCGGGATGATGCACCGATAACTTGGATGTTCACACGGGCGTGGCCAATCATACGGGTGTAGTGGCGCATTCACAAAAAAAGGGATCAAACGCTCAGCCTATGTATTTCTCATGTAAATGGATAATTTAGTGCCATTGGTTATTTAATTTAAACATAATGCATTGACGTGTTATTGTAGAGGCGCACAAAAAGAAATGGATATTGTAGTCAACTACTTAAAAGTGTTACCTCATATTATTACATAGCCTCCATTTCATAAATTGCGTACCCGTTGAATTCATATATGAATATTACATAAATTACTTCAAAATAGAAACTTAAATCATCCAAGACTACTGAATTTGAATGCAAGAGTAACACTGGTGCATGTACATGATAGCTACATTGGTTGTTTGAAGAAACATTACTGTAACTTTGGCATGCACAACTGAAAAGGTTTATTTAAATAGAAAAAAAATGTGATATGTGAGTGTCCAATCTTTATAGCGTTGAATCGATATTGTACCTTTGGCTACGATACGAAGTAGATATTGACTTATGTTCGAGCGATGCACGTTCACGATCGCTAGATAGTGATACATGAATGAATTGTGCAATCTCTCACACACACATACATATCTCATTTCCATGTGGGCATCAGAATCACGCACGCGCACTTCGTGTATTTCTCTCCCTCCGTCAGGGTTAAATTCGTCTTTCTACCCCATCCTACCATTCTCTCACACAGAAACACGCACGCTCTCCATGTCTAACACGCCCACCTCTTTAATTCCGCCCACCCACAACCACTAATGTCTCAAAGTATAATAATGTCTCTCTCACATATGCTATCTACCTATCCCTTAATATAGCTAGATATGTGTCACACAAACTCCTTCTCCCTACTATCAAGATGCCCATGCGTTGCATGGAACATCAAGATGCATTTGTATGAGAAGTTTATCTTGTGGGACAAAAGGATGAACGGCGGAATGCCTTATTTGCAAATGCGGAGAGGGGTGTGGGTATCTTTTTGCAAAATTGCCATAGTTTCCTTCCTATCCGTCAGATATAAATTGGATGGCCTATATTGCAGGATGGCAGGAACACCATCATCACCAACTCTATTTTTTTATAAGAGTAGAGATATGTGAGTGTCACTGCCCTCCCCCCACACACCCACACTTCCAAACACCGAAGGAGTAGGGTGACACCTCGATCTTGATACTAATCTATCGACTGGCTTCTCTCTCAAACATACACACACACACTACCCGGCACTGAAGGAGTAGGGTGGCACATCGATCTTGATAATAATCTATCTACTCCTCTTTCAAACACACACACACACACACACACACTCGCTAGTTCTGCCTCTGTGCCTACTGCGCACACTCTCGATACGTGTTTCTCTCTCTCCTCCCCAACAATGACAGCAGAAGGGTGACAACTCGATCTGATCATAATCTGTCAATTGGTTTCTCTCTCAAACATTGTGTCTCGGTGCCTCACTTGGTAGCCCCCTCGATACGTAGACTTCTCGCACGCGCACAGCTGTAGTGACGATGATGCTGAACCCAGTGTGCGTTGTTTTTACCGGCCTCATGTGATAGTTTCACCCTATTTTCTGTTAATTAACAAGGAAAACTTTTCTTTGTTACTACTAGTGAATCTGAAATCATTCGGGCAGACATAAAATATATCACTTCAACCCAATTATCGCAGCAACTATTTTAAAAGAAATTAGCTAGCTGCCCATGCGTTGCATGGAACATCAAGATGCATTTGTATGAGTAGTTTATCTTGTGAGAGAAAAGGTTGAACGAGGGAAGGCCTTATTTGCGAACATGGAGAGACATGTTGGTATATTTTTGCAAAATTTCCATAGTTTCTTTCATATCTGTTAGATATAAATCCGATGGCCTATATTGTAGGATGTCACGCACACCATCATCACCAACTCTGTTTTCTACTCCCTCTGTCCGAAAATACTTGTCATCAAAATGGATAAAAAGAGGTGTATCTAAAACTAAAATACGTCTAGATACATTTCCTTTTATCCATTTTGATGACAATTATTTCCGGACGGAGGGAGTATTTGTCTGTTTAGAGATTTCAACAAGTGACTATGACCGGACCTTACCAACATACTCAAAAAAGTAGTCCATAATTTTGATGTTACCCTCTTTTCTTGGCGGTGGAGTGCCATCTGGATACCTCATAAATAAATCAAGGAAAAATCTGACCCCTTCCTGAAAAGACATACAGAGCAAAATGAGTGAATCTACACTCTAAAATATGTCTACATACACATCCATGTGTGGTAGTCCATTTGAAATCTGAAAAAGACAAATATTTAGGAACGAATGGAGTATATATAAGAGTAGACATGGGAGTATATCTCCAACATGGTCTACAACAAAAAAGTGCTGGGCTTGTTAGCGTCGGATGCTCTCAACGCGATGACATGAGTTCGAATTCTGTCTTTTAAATTTAGATTTTTAAATTATATATTACTCTACTTATTTAATATATACTCCCTTTGTAAACTAATATAAGAGCGTTTAGATCACTACTTTAGTATTCTAAATGCTCTTATATTAGTTTACGGAGGGAGTACTTCTTTCGCTACTGTACTGACAGTGAAACCCACAGAGTACTTAGAATACAAGATTAAGGATGGACTTGTTTCTTTTTAACTTTCTGTACGAAGCTGTAGCCACCCTGCAAGTCATGTGTACACTATACATGCAATTAACTTTTTATAGAGGGACAATCATACATGCAATTAACTCAAATGGATTGGATGTCACTCTATTATTTCCAGCATAAAGAGCATCTCCAACGGTAGCCGGCAAATTTCCTCCCGCTTCCTTCCACGGAGGACGACATCAAACGCCAGCGACATACATTTTTACAACTCTAACCAACCAGATGAAATTCGTGCAAACACAGACTAATTTCATATAAGCATGAAGGATTTCGTATAAAAAGTCGGATCTTCATATAAACATGATGGATTTCCTTACATTTACATGAACTAAGAGGTGCCAATCCGGCTCTCTTGTACAATTAATACTCCCACTGTCCGGAAATACTTGTCCTAGAAATGGATGTATCTAGACTTATTTTAGTTCTAAATGGCCGCCCGCGGATCCCTTTGTCTTCCTCATGTCCGTCAGACACTTGCGGGGTCGACGAAGGTCCTCGGAAGAGACGAAGCAGCAAAGAAACCACCTGAATCCGCGGTCGTCGCCTCGGCGGTGGCCTTCATCGACACGGAGAAGCTGGCCACCGACTCGTCGCTCTCCATGCACCTGGCTTCTGTCTCTGCCTGCATGGCGCTGCCACAAGCCCGGGAGGCGCGCCCACAGACATGGGAGGCGCGCCCACCGCAGACACTGGTGGCGCGGTACAACGTGGCAGCGATGGCGCCCGTACCGGCGTACTCGCCACTGTGCCGGTGTGGAGCAACTCGGCACTCCTCATCGAGCTGAACTGGAGCGGCGAGTGGCTGAATCACGCGCCTGCTTGGGGCCACAACTGGCTCCGTCCGGCCAAGCGAGGTTGGTGAAGCACTGAGCGGCCTCGCCCGTATTCGGAGGGCTCGGCGGGCCACCCAGCCGGGTAATATGCCGGAGAATGGCTCATCGGAAGCCATCGGAAGAGTGGAGAAAATGGTGAAGGAGGAGACGGGGGAGCAGCGGAGGGGTGCGATTCTTGCCCACTATCTGTCTGGCCTCGTGTAAATAGAGGGCGGATCGTAGGAGCTTGGCCGGCGTCTGGCCTCGTTTAAACTGAGGGCGGATGGGAGGAGCTCGGCCGGTGTTGCGTTTAATTCCGGCCCGCTCATGAACGGACGTGTGGCCGGAGTAGGATTCTCGGTTTGCATGCGGGTTTAATGGAGGGGTTTAATGGAGGCGTCGGGCGTGCGGCGGGCGGCCCAGTACTATTTGATTTGACAGTAGAAATGAGCCGTCAAATCACAAAGGCCCTCGCCTCTCGTGAAACCAACCGAGCTAGACTACCCCGCCCTCTAGCCTTTTTAAAAATGTATACTTTTGTACAATAGTAGTATCGATGGATTGCGCCATGGAGCAAAACTTGAAATTAAAAAAAAGGTGGTACATATTGAGAGCGCTCGTCACCAAATTATGCATATAGTATACTATTAAAAAGGCTAGTCACAATAATGGTGTCCAGCACAACCCACCCCTCAAATAAAACTAAGCATCCTGGAATTCTATGACAAAACTAAGCACCCCGAAATTCTTTGACAACTAAACTGCTGGCTATATGATGTTGGCCATATATATTGTACGTATATAATGTGAAGAAACGAGTGGTAGTACTATACCAACTAAAAGATGAAATGTAAGAAATACTAGTATGTACGTACTGAAGAGTTAAAGTAACAAGAAGAAACATAACATAGTTCTGCTGGGGGCTCAGCACAACACACCTCTCAAGTTAAAGTAAGCACACCTGAAATTAAACTTTGCAACTATTCCGGAGACACTGCATTAGAACCACCATGAGCAACGACACTGCCACCTTACTCGGAGTCCTCGTCCACGTCCTCGACTTTGTCCTTGTCCCTCTTCCTCTTGGCCGATACTTCTTTGCTTGAACCGCACACTTGGCTCTTGCTCTTCATCCAACCCTTGTAGATATTGAAACAAAGGTAGCCATCCATTGCAGCGTAGTGGATGTGGTCTATATCTAGTACATTCCGCTGCCATGCATAATGATGAAACATGTATGGAGGTTTCTCCAGTTTACCGTACGAAGGATGAACCATGGCTCCTGCCAGGGTCAACATTGAAGGCTGACGAGAGGACACCAGCCGATTCTTCTGGAGGTCGAAGGTGTTGCCTACAACGAGGCCTATCCGACCCGGGACTTCTTTGTCGTTACCAAAGTCTACAGTAACGAATTTGACTAGGTTGCTCTCAAGGAAGTCCTTAAAATTCAGGCATTCAACGTCGGCTTGGCATATGCGGTAGACCAAGCATAAGTCTTGCATGCAAACCTGGATCACGGCGGGCTTCTTCCTCTCTTCGTCCTTTAGATCCTTCTCTCGTCCCAGGACTGTGGTGTACTCAACATCTAGCCCAACGACCCACTCATCATCTGAGTCTTCGAACATGCGTCTGAAGCGAGAAAGGCATCCTTTCACCATCACGGAAGAACAGGTGTAGATGACGTCGAACTCATCACCAGTGATGGTTCTAACCTTGTACTCACCGCCGATCGTGGAGATTTGGTACGCCATGGATTTAGGAGGAGGGTTAGGATTAGTGGAATTGTCGTAATGTGAATGGATGGGACGACTAGGAGCGAACCGTCATAGTATTGAAGGACGTGCAGGGACGAGTAGGAGCGAACTGCCAGCGTGCGAACGGCAGGGTAGTGGCTTTCCATTCTCCCATGATACGGGCTTCCGAGAGCCCTTGTATCTGAGATTGAACGGTTGCATGGCGTGATTCTAAACCTATGGATGAATATCCTATCCTGGAGGGTTATTCTGCAATTTTTCAGCAACTTAGCATGCGACCGTTTGATCTCAGATCCAAGGGCTGCCAGCAGCCCGTATCATGGTCGCGCCTACCACGACCGTCGCATCGCTCGCGTGGTCGCGCCCTTGGAGATTTAACACGGTGCGTTAGGCTATCTAATATTGGCATGTCATACATAGTCATCACTTGGTCACTCAAACTACAACAAGGTTAGCTATAAGGTTGGCTATAAGTGTATTTATTTTTTTACTCCTCTCTATCTCTTTCTTCGTACTCCCTCCGTCCCATAATATAAGAACGTTTTTGACACTAGGACACAGGGAGTACTAGTATTTATTGCATTTGCCAAGGAGTGACCTCTTCCAATGAAATGGTGTTGCTAAGTTTGCTTCATGTAATTAGCTATAGACTCAAAATTGTCTTTTCACCTAGGTACACGCGCTTAGCACCGTTTCTTCCTTGGGTCACCAAACTAGTCTCTCTCTTCTTGACTAACTTGCCACATCAGACTTTATGCCTATGTGGCAAGCTTAGCACCTGTAGGAGCAAGTAAGGCTGCTTGTAATCAGAGTAGTATCATGCATGCCAACTATGCAATCTTGATGAGGTGACGTCCAATTAAATGAAGAAAAGAGAGAGCTGAGTATCATAATATGATACTACTGTAGTATCATATTAAATGATGTGCTACTATGTGTCATGCATGACAATAAATAAACTATCCTATGATACCAACACATGATACTATGCATTACGGATGTAGTATCATACAAAAGTATCATATGCATGATACTAGTATATGATACTCTCCATTACAACCAACCTAAGTACAATAGTGCGCTTTACATGGCATTTTTGCATATGTGGAGGAAAGAGAGGCAAGGAAAAAGTGGAGAAGTGGGCTCTCATGCAAGAGCCAGCCTCTACTACATGGTGGAGCATTGGGAGAGGCACCTGTATGGAGGTGGTCAGGAATCGGGAGACTCACGCTGGTCGTAGCGCCGCAGTTAAAATGATAATGGCAAGTCAAATCATGGGGCCCCACCTGGCCAGCAGTAACTCGAAGTCAAATCACACAGCCCTACATTTGCAGCAGCCTACTCCCTCTTCTTCTCGCATCTCTGTCGAACCGACTAGGCGGAACTGCCCCGCCTCCTACCGCACAGGAAAAGCCCGCGCAGTATAGTCCCTCCGCCTAGGTGACCAAGGTGGAGAGGAAAACGAGAGAACTTAATGTTTAGGGAGTATTTGCTAAGGCTGGTTGTAATGGTACTAGCCTTAGCAATTTTGATGAGGTGTCATAGAATTAAATGAAGAAAGAGAGAGAGTTGAGTACTATGTGTCATACATGGCAATAAATAAAGTACTACATGATCCTAATATATGATACATGGCGCAGGAGTACTAAGTAGTATTATTAATACAATTTTGCTAGAACTCATCTAGATGAGATATAATTTGGTCTCATTCATCTTATAGCCATTGGATGTGATGCTATAAGATGCATGTGTGCTGACGTGGGTCGTATTTGTTCTTGTGTAACGAACTGACCACTGCATGTCGTGTTTGATAGTCTCAAGTCATTAAAGGCATACAAGCCCCACATCTCTTATTGGTTGATTCCTCTATTTATGTCAAAAAATAAGAAACAAGGTGAGAGTTAATGCACCACGCCTATGTGTTTACTACTCCGTATTTGGTTTTCATAAGATGACTTAATACTCACCTAGACGGAGGGAGTATTCGATTTGACAGCGGGCGGCGCAGTTCCTGATATGGCTTTAATGCAGACGAGGGAGGGAGTAGCGGTTCCGATATGTTGAACAGCCAATGCATCTTCCTTCAATTAATGCATGAGGGAAGTAATGGGAGGAGGTCCAGGAAAAGAGGCTGCACGATGTGAATGCAACGTAGTATGCCCTCATTGCCCTCATATAAAGGCGCCCCTCCATTCCAATGCATCTCCCACATTGTACGCACCTAAGCATTTTCCTAGGCACCTACACTAAGCGCAAAAAAGCTCACTCCAGACCCATGGCGGCGATGCGCGTGAGCGGCCAACGGCTGCGCCAGATGGTCCATGACGCCGGCCTGCGGCATGGCGCCGAGGATGGTCTCCAGACGGTGTTGGAGACCGGCTGGTGGATGGCCGCCGTCGACGCCAACTACGACTCTTAGTTGGACCAGATGATCGTTGCCACCAGCAACAAGTTCACCATCCTCAAGAAGCTCGCGGACGACATCGCCGTACTCCTCCAGCCCGTGCGCCCGGGCTCCTCATTGCCTGCCACCCTAATCGGCCTCCATGGCGGGAACCTCTTTCAAGCACTAGTGGCCCTGCGACTGCCCGCCGACGCCATGAAGAATGTCCACCTGGAGGTCGCGCTCGCCAAGAGGCACCTCGCCCTGCAAGAATTCGTCAACCTACACATCCACGTGTACGAGCAAATCATGTACATAGGTATGTACAAGGCCAGTGAGGATGCTATGATGTTGGCCTTCCTTAACCGGCTGGAAGCCTTGGATGCCTTTGCTAAGAAGCACCTCGACCTCACCACAAAAGCCGCCTCTCCTTAGCCGCCGGTCGGTGGCCCGGTGCACTAAGTTGAGGAGGAGTAGGTCTTACGTTCATGGATCCATCTTTCTTCTTGCCTTCTATAACCACCACTGCGATCGCATCCTCGTGGCCTTAATTCTTATTGTGCTATTGCATTCTCGTTCCAGTCAATACCGACATGTGCGATCCCTTTGCTTAATTATATGCATCACTGTAACTAGTACTCCATCCGTCAATTTATAAGTTGTGTTTACCTTTTCCATCAACTTCGTGCAATGCGCGGGCATCTTTCTAGAAACACTAGAATATGTCTATATAATCCATATGTGATAGTCCATTTGAAATCTCAAAAAAGACAAATATTTAGGTACGGAGGGAGTAATATATTTGGAGTATATCAAAACAATAGTGATTTCTTTCAAGTTTGTGAACAAATACTACTATTCTACTACTTTGGATCCATCGCAACGCACGGGCACATTGCTAGTAAAAGGAAATGGCCTGCCGCATTTGCGTCGCACCCCCACACGCCCAGGAATCGGGAGTACTCCATGGCCCGTCCGACACGACACATAGCTTAGGGAAGGTGTGTTGCCTAGGATTTTCACTTTCATATGGGACCGCCGTTGAGCAAACCAACACCCCGCCCGCTGTCGGGTTGGAAAATAGAAACGAGGGGAAGATCTAGCTGTAGCACGGAAGCCAAGAAATTTGGTGTCAGACGGGGCTCGTTGATAGAGTAGGAGCATTCCGTACTAGTACTACTCCTACTAGTACCAAGTTTGTACTCCTAACTATATTACTAGTACTACCACTATACAACTAGTAGGTACTTGCACGGCACAACATCGTAGGAACAAAAAACGGGAAGATGTTGTTTTGGGTGATTTATCTTTTTTTCAATCAACATAGTATGAATAATATGATGTGGGGGCACCCATGAAGCTTATGTGGCTTGGTTGCATGACTATGAAAGGTTAGAGAAAAATAAATAGATAATGTGTTTAGAGTGCACTCCACTAAATAGATATACTTTGATCCATTGCAATGGACCGGCACATCTATGTCTATACCCCCTACTAGCAATGTGCCCTTGCATTGCAATGGATCCAAAGTAGAATAGTACTTGGTCACAAACTTGAAAGAAAACACTCTTGTTTTGATATACATATACCACTAAAAATATATTATGTTTCACTCAAAATATATTTCTCAGGCTGTTTTGATGAGGTGAGGGAGGGATGTAGTTGCTTTCAAGATAATAAGGGGTTTTCTGCAAATTGGAGCAGAGAAGTGGACTATTGTTACAAAAATGCCACAACTTACCTCACAACCGTTAGATGCAGATCTAATGGTCAGAAATGACGGATGGCAGACACACCATCTTCACCAAGTGAGTCTTTTATAGGAGTAGAGATATAGTGTGTGAAAAAACTTTGAAAGTTGGTCATTGGATGAAGCCAATCCGACGGTACAAAGATGGCAAATCTGAGCACTACTGGCCGTTCGATATCATCCACTAGATTCTGCCACATGTATAATCTAGAAGACTCCATGGTTGAACTTAGGGGTTGTTTGGATTGTGACTATCTTTGCCATATATTGCGACATGATTTTTGCCACACTTGCCTTAGTTGAGTTGCTCAAATTGTTAGCCACACTTTGGCTTGCCTAAGGGAATCTTGCCACACTTTTTATGTCTATGACATGTCGGGCTCACTGCTCATAAAAAAAATCCTTGCCTTAGGTGTGGCAAGAACCAAACACCTACCTAACTTGGTCAAACTTGCCTAAGGTTAGGTGTGGCAAAGTGTGGCAAGGTGTGGCTAGGAACCAAACAACCCCTTAATTCATGACTAACTTTGCCACAACTAAGCTTAGGCAAAGTTATTAGTTCTTCAAAATGAGAGCCACAAGTTGGCAAGCCTAAGGGAATCTTGCCACATTTTTTGTGTGTATGTCATGTGGGGCCTCAGTGTGGCTTGACTAAGGTGTGGCTTGAACCAAACACTCACCTAAGTTAATCAAACTTGCCTAACCTTACATTCCACCAGATTTTGCCACATGTTAGAATCCAGAAAACTCCATATGTAGAAGCATAATGCACAAACCACCAGAATCTCATGCGTGCAATGCACGTGTACCTTACTAGTACTAGTTGGTAGTAGTAACAAAAAAATTCCAGTTTTGGCACAAGCTCGTACCGCGGGAGCACCACAAGGCCTGCCGCAGGAGTTACATTTCCCTCTCGGGGCCCACGGGACGAAACTTCAGTGGCTTAGTGCCCGGCCTATGAGTCAATGACATGCGGACCTTAAATGCGGCTGGCCCACCTGTCAGCGAAGGAAAGGCAGGGCAAGGAAGTGATAGCCACGTCAGAGGATCCATGTCCACGTCGGGGGACGTCATGCCGTGGGTTGGAGCGGCATCGTGAGAATCACGTGTGGGTGTGGCAGTGGTATAAACAAGAAACGTGATGGTCGTCGTGGTTCAACTTCCATGGACAAGCTGTCATGTCTGCTGACACATGTATATCAAAACTAGAGTGTTTATATTTCAAGCACGTGATCAAGTATTATTCTACTACTTTGGATCCATTGCAACGCATGGGCCAGCACATTGGTAGTAGTAGTGTCCATCTCTATCTCTAGAGGCCTTCCCTCGTTCATCCTTTTCTCTCACAAGATAAACTACTCATACAAATGCATCTTGATGTTCCGTGGAATGCACAAGGATGTTTCCTTGGGGGTCTCTCCAGCACGGCGTGGCCGTAGTTGCAAGTTGATGCCCCTTGAGATGCCGACATTGAGGGGCACTCGGATTTCCTCCGATGAGCAGGTAAGATGAGTTTGATCACATAGTAAATGCATTCTAAAGACTACTTCCGTGTCCATTTCCAAATTCTCCCCTGCCCATGGTTTCACAGGTTAGGCTCGGTGCGAGTGGAGGATGGCTTGGATATGTATGGGAGGGTACCAACATCAATTTGCAAAACATTTACAATGGTGACACTGTTCCCGTAGAACCTTTCTCCAGCATTGGGATCAGCCATGCAACAGGCCACCGCATGAATTTTTTTTGAGGATTGGCCACCGCATGAATTGGTACGATGGAACCACGGTGAGATTGAATAAGATAGCACTTACCTTGCACATGGCGGTCAAAGGCGGACCATGCTGTCTGCGGCCAATTTGTTACCGTACGAGTAGGAAGACGATGTGCTCCTTTCTAACGCATCTTCGCGCTGACAAACCAGGGGACTTATTTTGTATGGGACAGATCCTACGATATACTCCCTCTCTCCCAGTTTATTTGTTTTGAATCTTTTCGTTTTATAAGTTTCAAATTCAAATTTTGAGCTCCCCATCACATGTTGAGATTACAATGTCCATTAAATCGTTGCGTGCATGTATAGTAAAGAAACAAATCTCGAGTTTGGCACGAGTTCGTGCTGCGGGAGCACCACAAGCCCTGGCGCAGGAGTTACATTTCCCTCTCAGGGCTGTCGGGACTGAGCTTCAGCGCCTTTGAGTCAATAACATGTGGACCCGATAGGTGACTAGTCCACATGTAATGCTGCCGAAGGCAGAGGGGCAGTGGGGCCAAGAGGGGTGAGCCGCAGGTCGGGGGACGTGTGGTGTCATGGGTTCGAGCAGCGTTGTGGGAATCGTGTGTGGTTGTGGTAGAAACTTGATGCTCGCCGCATTTTAGGTGGCCCACATGTCATGCACACAAAGGCAGAGGGGCGGTGTGGCCGAGAGGGGTGAGGCACACGTCGGGGGGCGTGGTGCCGTGGGTTGGAGAGGCGTCGTGGCAATCGTGAGATGAAACGTGATGTTCACCGTAGTTGAACTTCCATGGACAAGTTGTCATGTCTACGGACACATGCACTGCATACCGATCACTGGAAGGAGTAGCAGAGAAAGCTATATATGCGGATAAATAGTTCCTTATAGTCAAGCGGACCCATGCTACTACTCTGTTCCAAAGACATGCACACCATAGAAATAGTCCACCTATATCAATATACACCGAGAGGGAATTTTTTTTACAAGAGAGGAAATAGTTCATCCATCCATAATGCCCTCCTGCTGGTGCAGCCTTTTCTTCTTCTTCTTCTTCTTCTTCTTCTTCTTCTTCTTCTTCTTCTTCTTCTTCTTCTTCTTCTTCTTCTTCTTCTTCTTCTTCTTCTTCTTCTTCTTCTTCTTCTTCTTCTTCTTCTTCTTCTTGTTCTCATTCTCCATGGGAGACGGCTTCGCAACAAGCTCTTTGGACCTTGCAGCTATCTCGAAATTCACACGGGCGTCGAGGGCAGCATATTTTATCCGCTCGTACATCAAGGGATAATTCTCCCATCCAGATGACCTTAATGCCAATGTCTCGTCACCCTTCTGAAGATTTGTACCGAGCACAAAATTTGCTACGTCGAATAGGGATGGTGTCTTTTTATCAAAATCTTCTACAGGAATTTTGATTTTGGTTTGTAGGTCAGCGATGCTTTTCAAATCAAGGTTGTACGGCTCCAACTTCTGTTTGTCCCATTCGATGGCTGCCCCACAGAAGTATACGTCCTCCCGAGACAAGAAATCGTGAAGCTCACCTGGTATGGAGGGCAAGTGTATGATGTGGTACACCAAAACATCATCTTCGAGGCACAACTGAAGGACGGCGGCGCGCTGGATCTTCCCAAGGGCACGCTCCATGTACTCTGCATCGAGATCGATGACCCTCGTCTCTACCTTTTCGAGGGAGTTGGATACATTGTTGATCCACTGCCGAACAACCCTTGGGTGGATGGTGTCGGTGTCAAGACCGGTGGATCTCAGGTAGGGGGTCCCGATCTGTTCGTCTTAGGCTGATGGTAACAGGAAGCAAGGGACACAGTGTTTCCCAGGTTCGGGCCCTCTCGATGGAGGTAAAACCCTACTTCCTGCTTGATTAATATTGAAGATATATGGAGTACCAGAGTAGATCTACCACAAGATCGTAGAGGCTAAACCCTAAGAGCTAGCCTATGATGGTATGATTGTAATTGTGCTCGGCCTTCTAAGGACCATGCTCTCCGGTTTATATAGACACCGGAGAGCTAGGGTTTACATGGAGTCGGTTACAAGGAAGGAAACATAATATCCGGATCGCCAAGCTTGTCTTCCACGCAAAGGAGAGTCCCATCCGGACACGAGCCGAAGTCTTGAGTCTTGACGCTTCTATAGTCTGGACGATGTATATAGTCCGGCTGTCCGGATACCCCCTTATCCAGGACTCCCTCAGTAGCCCTTGAACCAGGCTTCAACGACGATGAGTCCAGCACGCAGTCTTGTCTTCGGCATTGCAAGGTGGGTTCTTCCTTCCGAATACTCCAAGGTTATCATCGAACACGTAGACCGTGTCCGGATCTGCAAAATGATCTTCACATACCACCATAGAGAGAATGATACTCCAGCTGACAACTTTTTAGATGACGGGATATGTCATTACGGTCGGGTTATTATCCGAACCGTTTTTCCCACAGCCAACCATAGCGTAAACTGCGAGGCGGTTTCCTGAGTACGTCTTGTCGAAGCAAAGATCGTGTCCCCTTATCACGGGATTCTCATCAATACGGGTATGGGTAATCCAATTGTACCGCTAATCGTAGCGAGCGGGAGGTGAGCGGGTTCCACCAGGCAAGTGGGGAGGCGCAAAAAGCTCTTACCTTCTCTTATAAAGAGATAGGGCATCTTCCTCTTTTACCCACGCCTTCTCCTTCCGCTAACTCACTTCCTCTGCTCGAGCCCTAACGCCCGAGCGCCTTTCTTTTCCATCGAAGAGAGGGTCTCCAAAGATGTCCAGATCCGGAGCAGGAGGAAAATGGATGGCCTCTACCATACGTTAGAAGGATATCAAGAAGCTCCGGGAAGCCGGGTATCTGGCCAAGGAAATTGGCCACCGTCTCCCACCGGCGGGACAGGTTGTCCCTACTCTGGAGCCCCACGAGAGAGTCGTGTTCCTTCCCCATTTTGTACGCGGGCTCAGGTTTTCCATCCACCCATTTGTACATGGAGTCATGTATTACTATGGGGTTGATTTTCATGATCTTTCCCCCAACTCTTTTCTCCATATCTCGATGTTCATCGTCGCATGCGAGGCCTTCCTCCGGATTCCGCCTCACTTCGGCCTGTGGTTGAAGATTTTCAATGTGAAGCCCAAGGTGGCGAGTGGTGAACATGCCGAGTGCGGCGGCGCCATGGTGAGCAAGATGCCCAAGGTCGTTTGGCCGAAGGGCACTTTTAATGACTTCGTCAAGGAATGGAAGCAGCAGTGGTTTTATATCACCGAACCATGCAGCGAAGAATGGGCAGCAGCTCCTGAGTTCAGATCCGGAGCTCTGCTGCGGCTTATGTCCTAGCCCAAGAAGGGCCCGAACTGGTGCTTGTCCGATGAGCTATCACTACTCCTGACGCGTGTCCGGAATATGGTCGACAAGGACGTCAAGCTTGTTGACGTGGTCCAGGTGATGCTAGTTCGCCTGGTTCTCCCTTGCCAGCGTCGAGCCTGTACTTTATGGGAATTCGACCCAGCCGAGCACCAAACCCTCCGGGAGCTCCATGATTCCTCCCACGAGGATATCTGGAAAGTGCTCTTTAAGTCCACCAATCATGGCCGGACTCATCTGAGGACCGGGGGTATCAATTATCCCATTCTGCAGGCCCAGTAAGTTATAGCCACGCCCCGTCCATCCAGGCTTGAGCCGACATATCATGAGGGGGGGGGCGTTTTAATCATGCTTCATTGTGGCCTTAGGGATGGATAAAAAGAGTGGAGTAGATACAATGTCCGGCCCCACTGTCGGAGGAACCGGCCGGACCTCTTCTGATGAAGATGCTGGTCCCTGCACCTTACAAGGCGCCCAAGAAGGAGGCCCCCAAGCAGGTCAAGAAGACCGGGAGTGGCCTCCGTTGTCGCGAGGCTCTAGACACCCGGTCCGAAGGCTCTAGCGACGCTTCTTCTTCCGAAGATGAAGAGGAGGAGGCAGAGGAGGACGCGCCTCGCTCTGGCGGCGGGAAGAAGCGTGCAACTTCCCCATCCCTGGAGGCCGAGTCGCCCAAGAGAAGGCGAGGTTCCCCTCCAGAGGCATCCACCCCGGCTGTCGATAACAGCCCGGAGTGGGATCCCGAGGCCCAGCCCCTGGGAAAATCTTAAGTAACCGAAATCCGAATACGCCTATGTATCCAGGGTTGTCCGGGTATTGTAGTTTTAACTGTCGCCACATCTCACACAACCCGACAAGGTCTCCTGCCTGACAATCCTCATCGGAGGATTCGTTGAGCTCGAATGCTGTGGCGAGCGAGACACCTCCGGGGATTCCTTTTCCGAAGTCCGGGCGCGACGCCGAGGTGTTGTCTCAAAGAGACTCGGGGCCGGATAGAGTTCTGGAGGCCCCTAAGGCTCCAGGATTGGGCCAGCAGCCATCCTCCATGGAGGGAGGTTTGCCTACTCCGCCAGCCACCTTAGTATACGCCGAGCTGTTGGGCGGTCTATTGACAGCATTAAGGAACACGTCCGTCATTGATGAACATCGGACCCTTATGGGTGCGGTGGTCGGAAAGATTCAGGCTACCGAAAGCGGGCTGAATGAGTCTTGTCTTGGCCTTATAAAGTCCTTTGAGGTATGGTTTCTAAGGAACCTTTAAAGAATTAGTATGATATGAGGAGTAGCCCCTGATACACTGTCCAGAAAAAGAAAGCCGGGCAGGGGATCAAATCCTTAGTTGTAATGGGAACTTTTAATGCTGTATACCCATGTTTTTGAAAACAGGCGTCTGTGGAGAGGACGGCCGCTCATGATGCGGAAGTTTCTGAGCTGAAAGAGAGCCTGAGACGGGCCGAAGAAGAACTTGGTCGTGTGAAGAAGCAATTGGAGGAGAAGCAAGGTATGTTTGTACATTGTCTTGCGTTGGGCACAAATCAATAAGTGTGCATATTTGAAAAGTATTTAAGTTATGCGCCCTAGGAGTGAGTGCCGAATATGAGGCGCTGAAGAAAGCGGCGGCTGATGCCCAAGAGAAGGCTGCCACCGAACAGCTATGTGTGAAAAACACGAGGCCAGGGTCGTCATAGCTGAGCGGGAGCTTCAGGATGCTGTGACGAAAAGCGAGAGCTTGGAGCAGAGTTTAGTAGGGAAAGAATCTGAACTTGCCCAAGCTCTTCAAGCCGCGGAAGATGCTCGGGAAGAAGCCCGAGGTGCTGTACGGGACATTCAGGAGGCCCGGAAAGTTGCGGCTAGTAAGGCCTGTTGTATCTATGGCCGTTATGATGTTATAACAAGGAGAACTCTAAGCGGCAAGCTGAAATTCTTGATTTTGCAGGGGTGTTTGCGGATCTGCCTCGTAGCATATCAGATGCGGCCCAATTTTACTGGTCTAAGGAGAGGGAGTCTGCGGGGAAGAGCTTCTGGTCGCAGTATCTAGCGCCGAATTATTCGGTGCCATTTATCGATCAGCGGAAGCAGCTGGTCGAACTGCACCAAGCGGCCGAACTAGCCATGAAGGACTTGGTCATCCGGCTATGGTCTGCAGAGCCAATTCCGAGTAGTTTCTTCGGACTCGTCAAGCGGATTGTGGGCGCTTGTCCTCGGCTTGATATTATGAAGCGATCAGTCTATATAGAAGGTGCGTGAATGGCGCTTGCCCATGCAAAGGTGCATTGGGGAAAGCTTGACGCAGAAAAGCTGATAACTGAGGGGCTACCAGAGGGTAAGGAGCATCACAGGCCCGAACTATATTATGAAGGTGTAATGAAGGGTGCCCGCCTGGCAGCGGACAAGTGCACCAAAGACATTATATTTCCCTGAGGGCATTTTTGCCATCGTTTGTAATATGGGATAATGGCACTTTTATTATATGTTGCCTATTTGGTTTGAACATGTGTTCTTCCTTTGCGGTTGTTTATTGTATATAAATTCTGAGAGTTGGCCAGTCATCGGCTTCAGCCCCCACGAGAGAAGTATGGGGGTGTTCAGGGTATTTATGAACACTCTTTATCCCATTGTTGGGTCCTTATAAGGAGGCGTTTCTCACCACGAACCAGGCAATCGAACTATAGGGCTTTACTACTCTCACTTAGCCATAGGAATACGAGTATGGTCGGCGCAGCCCCTAGTGTCCGGAAGGCCGGACTAGGGGCTCTATTGGCGCCTGATCGGTAGACCGATCCGTCGCAATCTGCATTTTATAGTGGCATTATGCGGAATGGATCCTTAAGGATTTTGCAACCTCTCGAACAGCTGACCAGCTCTCGCCGCATCATGACAGTCGGTTTCGGCTTTCTCTACTGAGGTGCTCGTCCGGCAGATCCGGGACACAATTGCAATAGTTCTCTCAGTGCTACCTTAGCCGACGGAACGGAATGTAAGGTACCAAAACATGGGAGCCAGGCAAACCCAACCAATGACCCAAGACATGATTCAGAGCTGATGCATATAGTGCTATAATTTCGGGGTGCTGAGCGACCGAGAAGGTGGCCGGACTTTATTGCCGTACTGTGGAGCCCCTGGCATAACCGGGCGTAACATGGACCGTGGCTGCCAGTTTTATGGCAAAGAGGCATCGATGATAAACGACGACCGGTGCATGTTTAGTTAAGTCTACGCATTGCAGTAATATGATATGTCCATGCATATGAAATGCAATTTATGATTATGAAAAAGAGATGGTTTTCTGGCGGAACCCGTGGTGGCCGGACTGGAGGGGGCTGTGAATGGATCAAAAGTGAATCCGAACTGCCGTCTACCTGCATGGTCCTGTCCTTGTGTGTCCGGGCCGACTTCATGCTGCCAAACCTGTTCTGCATAAGAGTTAGTTTGTAAAGGTAAGTGAGCGGAGGGCGCCGAACATCCTCATGTGGTTGGTCCAAAGGTTCCTGATCGGACCCTGGTGACCCCAGCCGCTATTCGAGAAGCAGCCTAGACTCCTCAGTTGGTGTCTGGATAGTTGGTTATCATATCAAAATGTTGATAGGCATGCGCGACTTGCTGCTCTTGCAGCTGTATGATCCCCGCTTCTGAGGGCGCGTTTTGGCTCTGCACACAGGCGTGAGTGTATTACCGGTGCTGGCCTGGTGGTTTACCACATGGAATCTAGCCAACGTGGTTCATCTTGTTAGCATACGGTGTGATACCGTATAGGGGGAATGCGCCGATGGTGCGGCCTTATTTGGTTATCTGAAAACAACCATTAGGGCGGCGGGCCAATGATCCTGGCCTTTGTGCCTGGCACCTTGTAGAAGGTGTTTATTTGTGCGCCCGCTTGGGCTTTTATTGTTTGAGGAGCCCCTGGACTATTGGGTTTGGGGGTATGCAATTGAATTGCTGTGGTTTGTATGGTAGGGGGCGATCGGCCGTACTGTTGTGCTGGGGGGCGGGGGCTTTTGACTAAGCGCATCCCCTCAATGTTTCCGGCACACGCCCGGTTGCTTTATTTTGGAGATCCGGCATTCTCTATTAGTATGTTTCGCCGTTCTTTTGGGAGTTCCGTGAATTTCGCACGGCTGATCGAGTACGTGGCTTGGGCCGAATAGGCTTGAGTTGTTCCTTGTCCATTGACCGGACTGGGATTTGCTGAACTTGATACTAGCTTCCCTGATTTTCCATTTATGACCGTTGCGCCGGGGCTTGAGGCTGCTTCTTCGTGTATCCTTCTTGTTGGTTTCAACCGTAGTGGTGTGCGGGCGTCGGGTTGTGTGCCTTTGATTTTCCTGCTTAGGTTGAGGTAGCCAGTTGTGCCGTGTGTGCCCTTTTTTAGGGCGGTCGAGTCCGTACTTCTCTGTGGCCAGGATCTTGGTCCACCGTTCTATTAGCAAATCATGTTCGGCCTTAAGCTGCTCTTGCTTCCTTTGCAGACTCTTTGCAGTGGCTATGAGTCGTCGCCTAAAACGAACTTGTTCCACTAGGTCTTCAGGCACGCCGAATTCGTCATAGTCGAGGCTTACATTGTCTTCGGAGCGGGGCGTATAGTTGTTCCTCTCCAAGTATCCCACCGTGGCCTGTACGGCCTGCTTGATGGTCGGCTGATCAGGACTGTATTCCTCTTCGGTACTATCCGGATCATCTCCGGGACCGGTATTGATGTGGCGGGGCTTGGAGTGGCGTCGAAGACACCCATATTTTGCTTTGCCTCCCGGGGGTTGTCTTCCACTGCCTCGTCGCCATTGGTTTCTTTTGGAGTGTCCACCATGTATATATTGTTTGAAGAGGAGGCTGTCCACCGCCCTGTGAGCGGTGGCTCCTATATGTCTCCTGCATCGTCGTCCATACCGTCGATGTCTTCGAAGTCAAAGTCGAGAAAGTCAGTTAAATCATCAATCGTGGCGACAAAGTGGGTGGTGGGTGGGCAGCGAATCCCTTCGTCGCCTGCTTCCCACTCAGGCCAGACATAGTTCAGCCCGGAGCCTCCTGACAAAGAGAGAGACTTCAATGAGTTTAGCATGTCGCCAATGGGCGAGTGCTAAAAGATGTCCGCAACGGTAAACTCCATTACCGGAGCACAGCCTAGCTCGGTTGGCTCGAGAGTGAGTGGACCAGGACCAACAGCCGGATATGAGTCCGGGGGCCTAGGGTTATAGGTCTACATAGAGGTGAGACCCGCATTCGGCTCCACCGCCGATAAGTGTGCGGCCTGCGGGGCAGGGTCCAGCCCTCCGTCCATAGGCAACGCAACCTGCCCTGGATGTAGATCCGGGGCTGCCTTGGGGATGATGTCCCGGGCCCTGTCCGATAGCAGGTCTAGGCCGTTCTCGTCGTGGCTGTCCGGCGCTCCTAGCGCAGGCTTGAACCCGTCAAAGAACCAGTCTCCGCGGATATCTGCCGTATAGTTCAAGTTTCCGAACCTGATCTGATGGCCAGGGGCGAAGCTGTCGATCTACTCCAACAGGCCAAGCGAATTGGCCCGCAGTGCGAAGCCGCCGAACACAAAGATATGTCCAGGGAGAAAAGTCTCACCCTGGACCGTGTTGTTGACGATTGAAGACGCCATCAAGCCTCGAGGCGGCGACACAGAAGAACTCTCAATGAAAGCACCAATGTCGGTGTCAAAACCGGCGTATCTCGGGTAGGGGGTCCTGATCTGTGCGTCTTAGGCTGATGGTAACATGAAGCAAGGGACACAATGTTTACCCAGGTTCGGGCCCTCTCGATGGAGGTAAAACCCTACTTCCTGCTTGATTAATATTGAAGATATGTGGAGTACAAGAGTAAATCTACCACGAGATCGTAGAGGCTAAACCCTAAGAGCTAGCCTATGATGGTATGATTGTAATTGTTATGGGCCTTCTAAGGACCATGCTCTCCGGTTTATATAGACACCGGAGAGCCAGGGTTTACATGGAGTCGGTTACAAGGAAGGAAACATAATATCCGGATCGCCAAGCTTGTCTTCCACGCAAAGGAGAGTCCCTTCCGGACACTAGCCGAAGTCTTGAGTCTTGACGCTTCTATAGTCCGGACGATGTATATGGTCCGGCTGTCCGGATACCCCCTTATCCAGGACTCCCTCAGACGGTGACGGTGGCAACTATGTGCATTGATCCTTCGACGAGGACATGTTGGACGCTAAAAACCTGCATCTCGATCTCTTTCGCCATTTGGAACCGCTGGAACGGAGGGCTATGATTTGGAGAATTAGGATTAGATGGATAGTCTAACTAAAGTAGTAGATGATTATTTAAAGAGGTTAAAACAATGTGAACGCAGTGGGGTTTGGATGCAAATGAAGACGAAGGGGAGGTGAAGAAGCCAAGGAGAATCGGTTTCCGATGGAGAAGTAAATGGGAGGAGTGGCGTGCAGGCAGTTGATTAGACGGCTAGGTAGACTAAACGAAAAGGCTATGTGGGTAGACTGATGAGTCGTACTTGTTCATGTACGTGCCCATCCTTCCTGATAGGTGGGACCTATGCAAACAGATAAAAAATGTGTCATAGCTTTTTTTGAGCGTGTGAGTGGGAGACACAACATTCTCTGGTTAAGGAATACTCCCTCCGTTTAGGTGAGTATAAGTCACCTTATGAAAATCAGGTTTTCCCAAAACCTTTAGGCGTGGAGCATTAACTTCCTGCTCGATCCCCTCCCAGACTCGTTAGCCAGCGTTCTCTTCCTCTGTTACCGTGTTCTACCTTTCCATTTTTCCTCTTCTCAAGTGTGGAACGATCTGCATGCCGTCCTTGATGCACCAGAACGACCACTACATGCATCGCGGCAGGGCGTTGATTGGGCATGCACGAGAATTTGGTTCTGCTCGCAATATGGATGATACCTGAACGATGAAGTGAACATGCATGCTAGCACGGGAGACCTATTTCCACTATACAATACTGGAGTACTCATGTTCCTACTAGTAGTAGTAGTAGTACAACTGTGGTACACTTGATGGTCAAAATACTATTCATCCGGTCCTCACAGTGAAGTGACAACACCCTGCGCCTGACACTAGTCCAGGCGGCGTGTTCGGGTTACCAAAGTCAGCCTCACCCTGTGCACTGTGCAGTCTGTCACCGCTGCTGTACAGCACATTGGTGCCTCGCCTCTTCTCCCTCTCCGCCCCCATAGAACCACTCCATCTCCATCTCCTTCTCCATCTCCTTCTCCGTCTCCATCTCCATCTCACTGTGCCCCCGTGTACCATCGCCTCACTCGCCTCCCCTAGTACCACTATTCCCTCGCTAGCCGCTCCAGCACCGACATCCTTCTCCCCCATAAATCAAGCCCCCCAAAACCCCCACCTTTCAAACTCCACCATGGCCGAACGCGAACTGCGCATCATCCATATGAGCCGCGATTGGAGCAATCTTCCCAGTGACATCCTCGACCTCTGTTGTCCGTGTATGGATATGTGGAGCGCCCTGCGGCTGGCTACATGCTCGAGGGACATGCACACGGCCATCGTCAAAGCGAGGCCTAAGCTTTTCAAGACATCCTGCTTGCTGCTATCTGGTCTTGCGAGATTGGCTCCTTGATACGGAGGCGTACATGATGCCCCTCAACTTCAATCCAATCTCCATTAGCCGAAACTTCTTTGCAGGTATGTAGTGGGTCGCCGTACATCATTTCCCTCGACATCGATCTGATCACCATCGCCCGAAACTTCTTGGCAGGTATGTACTGGGTCGGCATGAACTCCCACTGGATGGCTGTCTTCAGAGAAGATGGTAAAAAGTTGGTGCTCGTGAACTTCCAGACCTCCCATGAGATTATCCTTCCTCCGTTGGATTATATAGAGTATTACCATCATGGTCCAAGTCATCTAGATTACCACGTCAGTTGGACGGACCTTGTTTTGCAGAAGATTGTAATCTGCCAAGTGCCCACACGACATGCGAATTATGCAGACTTCAAGCTAATTGCCTTGTTCGACCGCGGACTCGCATATCTTTGCGCCGGTGCCTTCTTTAGCTGGAGAGAACCCAACTCGAAGTGGATCACCGTCAAAGCTGATACACACTTCTGTGATGCTATTGAACACAATGGCATCATCTACGTGATCGACAAAGCAGATGGCACCACATATTGCTGGGACGGCGCATGTAAGTTGTTTCCGTCTCATGTTAATGATGACGCCATGACACTGTTTGAACTTTTTGTGATGATTGGCATATCCCTGTTTGAGCAGAATTTGAGTAGAACTATGGCAATGTATTAGAGACACCGTAAATCAGCTATATTTGGAAAGAGTTAATTAATGCGATTGTGCCCATGTCATTACAGCCAATTTGTACCCTGAATAATCAAATGGTTAGGAATATATGGATATTATCCTTATTTTACAGTAATCTATATGCTACTACTAAATATGAGTGTGTATCAATGGCCATGTTAGTTTTCCTCATTTTCATGATGTAGAAGCATGCACCACACCGTTGGTTTCATCTAACCATACATTAGGGAAGTAAATGTGCATATGGAGAACTCTATATTTGGAAGTAGTGAAATCCTGCAATGCTTACCATGTGTACATACCTATATTCGCCCTTCAGCAATCAATGGCTAGAATAATATCCTCACAAATTTTTTGCCCACAGAAAACGAGTATATAACAATGCATGGTCTGTTAGTTACCTTGAAGAATTTGTTTGTGAGGACAGAACATGATTACATAACATGCATGACATGGTACATGGTAGTTTCCTGTGAAGAATCGATTGCAAGATAACATGAGTATAACCATGCATGGCACTTCTATATTTTCGAACCCAGTATACATTTCCCTATATTTTCTTCCCAGTTCCAGCAGGGACATATCAATGATGTTTCTTGCATTATCCTACTCATACTCTGAACAATGCTGATCTTACATTAACAATGCCTGTCCTTTTTGATATGATGCAGTGTCCCTACAGTTACTGCCCTTTGTAATCAAACCACCTTTGCCAAAAACAGGGAAGCACAACTAGTTTCTCGCTCGATTAGACGATGGCAAAAGACTGATGATCATTCGGACACATGAGCTGAAAAATTTATATTGCAAAACCCCCACTGTATACAAGCACCGTGAAATACGTGAGTATCCGGACAGTGGTTGTTACGTCTATGAGCAGGATAATAGCTTATTGGGGCCATCAGGATTTTTTAGTTCGAGGCGGGTAAACAGCCTTGGTTCACACTCTCTGTTTCTCGGACTCAATTATCCGATTAACCAGGAGATCACCGTTGTCAAGGACCTTGATGGCAGAGAGACTCTGTTTGCTATGGAAAACTGTGTCTACACGGCGAGCCCTATGAGTTCGGGAGCAAACTCCCCTGATTGTCAATGATACAACCTGCAGCCAAAAGAAGGTGAGAATGACAAAGGCATCCAGATTAACTTTGACCCTTGGATGTCTCAATTATGACAGGCAGTGATGTGGTTCAAGCCTTCAGGTTGATAGGTAATTGGGCTGTTGCATCGAAAGGGTGGAGTACTGGTGTCTCCGGATCACTGGTCGCTGAAGCGGGGCTGCAAATTATGATGGTGTTGGATCATCTCTTTGAATGACTTTGTTGTCTTTGCTGCTGGTTCTGGATGGGTAGTTCTTTATTTTGTTATGCGTATTCCTTGTAATTTGGTCATCCTCGTCTATCTCACTCTTACTATGTAATAGTTGCTTCTGTTTAGAATGTCATTCTCGTCTGGATCACGAGAGTCTGAGCGATGCAGATGGGTGCGTTTGGGTGGTGTAGCAAGACTTCTTATGAACTATCATGTCTTGTTGTTTATGTCAGTAGTAGTCACTAGTCAGTGTTTGAATGTTGTATATATCGTTGTTTCAAACTGTTTATTGTCTCGAACTACTGGTGGGCTAAATGAGGGCATCACTGTTCTCCAGTGTTCAGAGTATATCTCCTTCTTAAAGTTATATAATTTGAGCTGAGTGTCTTTTCGATGATGTACACTTGTTTGGGCCAGTGAGGTGTCATTGAATATGGCCCGAGTAGTAACGCAATGCTAAACAGGTCAATTATGACTCTCAGGTCGGGCTCTCAAAAGATCCTGAAAAAAAGGCCGGGTTCTCCAAAAAAGAAAGAATGAGGACTCTTAGGCCGACATGTGGGCGCCACCAGTGTTTTCATGTGCTTGCGCGCCGAGAGCATGTTGGCGCGTGCTCGAAATTCATACTACCTTTTCATCCCCAGTCTCCTGCCCCTCCCCCACCTCTAGAATCTCGATTCCTACTCCAGTTCCCCCAAATCCCCCTCCTGTACTCCCTACACTCAAGCGCACTATCATGTCGCCGGTCAACGCGGATCTCTGAGCCAGAGATGCTGAGGTCCGTCCTGCCTTCGGTCGCTGCGTGCTGTCGCTCAACAGTGGCATGGCAGCGCTTGACGACTAGTTTTCCGGCAAAGTGCTGATGGTAACCATCAACAGCGATCGGCCTCCCGTCTTGCCGGACGACCTTGTCAAAGCTCTTGGCATTGCGCACGGCATACAAATAAGTGACTTGCTCGTCGAAGTCTGTCCGCCACTGGCTGATTTCTTCGTCAGGTTCTAGACAACTTTCGACTGCAGTCGTGTGTTCGAATCTTCCCGGTGTTTGTTCTGCGATGGCGTGCTAGTGAGCTTTGATCGGTGGCACCTAGGATGGGGCTCGGTGCCCTCTGAGCTTGAGTTTTTAACAAAGCTTACCTTCCACGGCATGCCTCGACGTGCTTGGAACAGCGAGTCCATGAATGAGCTTATCAACGACCTTGGAGGTGAGCTCGTAAGTATGTTTGTTCCTCCAGACAGCTGGGCTTTGACGGTTATGGCATGGATGAAGAAGCCGTCCACCATACCGAGGGTGATTGGTGTTGAGATACCGGTGGAGGAACCGGGGTTGTACTATTCCTTGCCACCAAGGTCGTCGCACACCACGTTAGGGATGTACCTATATCGAGTGTTCATGCATGTCGGAGAAGTGGTCAATCCATCAATCGAAGTCCTGCCGCCGCCGCTGGTGCCAGGGTCCGTCAACAATGTCCATTACAGGAGTCAACGTCAGACTTTCCCCATGTTGCTCAAAACGATGGATGGCACAGGGCCTACTCCATCGCGCGGCGGAGGCCACTTCTTCTTTGGGAGAAGAGGCAGGGCTGGCTGCCTGGATGTGCTCTAATTTGAGGTAACAACTGAATCTTGTCAGATACTAGTTAAATCCGAGCTATGGTGTGAAGCACTGATATGCCAGTACATTTGATTGTGACCTGTTCTAATTTTGTACCTGAACTTAATGTGCTAGCAGAACTTATTGTGTTGTTTGTCTGTTTTCTTTTGCACAACATTCAAGATATTTCCCCGTCATTGATAAAGACGATGAATCATTATGTACGACTTCGTTGGTTTCAACATAGCCCTTCCCGTAGCGATCCACTGCTTCAATCCTGATTGTGCCGCCTGCGTGAAATTTTTGGATGCAAGTTCAGTGTGCTATGATGTTCTATATGATTGTGTCAACTATATAAGTTTTTACTGAGCATCAGCAATGCATATGGCTGAAAGATGTATTTACGAGCATCGACCGATGGGTCTCTCTCTCTCTCTCTCTCTCTCTCTCTCTCACACACACACACACACACACACATGCGCGCACACGCACAAGTGGGTCCCGTTGAATTATTTATTTGCTCGTGATAGCTTTTAATTAGGTTCCACTGTAATCTAAATTTTTTCTTAAGTTATTAATTGAGCTCAGTGACTTTAAAAAGTTGTACAGAAGCCTTGTTTGGGCCTTTCTCGCCTTGCTGAATGTGGGCTGAGTAACCATGTTAGGTTGTACTGTACTACACAGGCCTTTTTTTCAACATCAGCAATGCAACTGGGCCGATAGTTGTACACAATATCCGGGTCAAGTTGTTATTCTCCGCCCCGCTGGGCTGCAAACTTTCCTAGGAGGTATGCATTACGCTTAACAAGAAAATGGACTTTAAGAAATAATGAATGGGATGTAATTATAATAACTGGGCAGTAACTATGCACCAAACACATAATTAGTTTAAAAAATATATTATTTTTGGAATTTGAAAATTTTAATTTTTTGTTGGATTTTAAAGTAATACAACTTTATTTTGAAATTATATTTAACCTGAGTAGAAATTTCGGATAAAAATATTTCGAATCCCATCAAAATGTGGGAATATTTTTTGAATTCTGTTTTGAGCGGTTGTTTGAAATTATTAATCGTTGTCCTAGCTAGAAGTTGGGCTGTACTTTTAACGAATTGTAAATGGGTTGTAGTAAATTCCATTAGAATTAAAAAATGGGTTGTACATTCTTACAAATCGCAAATGGGCTATATGTTCTCTGCCAAATCTGAGCTGTGGGCCTACTAAGTTGACGCGTACCAAGGGCTTTGTCTTTGCTAAAAAAACCAAGGGCTTTGTCAACTTAGTCAATATAAACGATTCTGTGATCGTACGATGTCCATCCAACGGCTGTAGTGCTTCTTCAACCTCTGGTCTTCTTGCTCCAGCCGCCCAAAGCAGCACCGGTCGTGCCGCGTGCTCCTGCCTCCCGTGGCCGACTGTGCTGCCGCGGAGGCCTCACCGCCCCCTATTATTCCCACCGCTGGCTAGGCCCTGCGGCGATGGCAGCCTCACACCACAGCCGAACTAGTGAACCCTCGTACTCCTCTCCGCGCGGGTTTCCACTGTCGCGTCTTCCCCGGCTCCCCGTCGTCCCCTTCCTAGGCCTCACCGTCATCCACCACCATGGTGCTCTCAGCGCGGCGTGGTCAACGTGGTCAAGGAACGACTTCCATCAGACGTGGACTGTACGTGGAGAGGCTGACAGTTGGGTCCACGGCCACAACAAGGAAGTGCCTCCTTATTACGCGGAAAATAATGATTCCTCCACCTGACAGTTGGGACCCACCAGATGGGCCATTGTATTTCGCGGAAAAAATGTTTCCCCCTGACAGCTGGGACCCACAAGCTTCATCTTCACATGCAAGGAAGTGCGTCCGAGCAAAAAAAATGATTCGCCCCCCTGACTGCTGGGACCCACCAGCTACATCTTTGCATGCAAGGAAGTGCGTCCGAAAAAAAACGATTCGCCCCCTAGCTGCTGGGACCCACCAGCCACACCTTCGCACGCAAGGAAGTGCGTCCGGGCAATGATTCGCCCACCTAACAGTCGGGACCCACCTGGTCGAAGCATACGTAGTGTTGTCATTCTGGTCGCGAACGTGTACGTACATATATATTGGTCGATGTAGAGGCGCGCACGTGTCGTAGTAGAGGCGCGCATGTAGCATGTACACGTACGTACATCAGCCAGTGCAGAAGAAAGAAAATACGGCCACGTATGTGTACATATGGGCGGGGTCTCGAACGCCTACTCACGCATACATACGGCCAGGGCTCGTGTACATGGCTGGGTCGAAACGGAGAAACAGTGTCGTCATCGTGTTCATAGGGAGCCAACCGGCTGGGTCAGAACCGAATGCGTGGTCGTGTTCATCGGGAGGGCTTGGACGGAACAGGCGATGGAAATGAGGCCTGGCGTACCGCAGAATGGAGGAAACTGACCTCCTACGTTCGGAATGGGGTCCTGTTGATCGGGAGGGGTGTGGCGTACCGCAAAACACAGGAAATGGACCTCCTACGGTCGAAACGGGGGTCTGTTGATTGGGAGGGGTGTGGCGTACCACAAAACGGAGGAAACGGACCACCTACGTTCGAAACGGGGGTCCTTTTGATCGGGAGGGGTGTG